>NC_057711.1:143405139-143478901 GCF_004010195.1 Chiloscyllium plagiosum | reverse complement strand
AGGCTCTCTGCCTTTATTCCTGATGATGAAGGGCTTTTGCCCGAAATGTCGATTTTGCCTGTCCTCGGATTTTGCCTGTCCTCGGATGCTGCCTGAACTGCTTTGCTCTTCCAGCACCACTGATCCAGAATCTCTCTCTAACTTGTTCAAATTTGACATATAAAATGGCCTTTTGCAATGAGGTGATTGTGGTTGGGGTTTGGGGAGGATAGGCAGAGAGATTTACCCCTCCAGATGTTGGCCTGAGGCTGCTGATGAACCCAGGCAGCAAAGGTCTCAAAAGCTCCTCCCCCCCACCCACCAGAACACTGAACCCACTGGGAGATCACCTCCAGGTAGCTACACTGCCCCCCTCTGGCTGCACAGAACTGGACACTGATTGAGCAAAATGTAGTCAGCCATCTTTACAGGCCCGTATGCAGGTCAGTGGGCTATCCAGACGTAACACATTGCATTTCCTCTCCTGCAATCCTGCCTCCAGCAAAAAAAGTCTCCAGATGCAATGAAGCTGGGAAACTGACATTCTGTTTCGTGGCATAAAATTCCTGTTAGCCCTGCCTCCACGCCATCACGGGTTAATATTCTGTCTCTAGTCAGTGTTCTATACTCCCCTTCGCAGAAAACGCACACTGCTTTTGTGATTCAGCCTCCACCATCAGCGAAAAGCTGGATGTAATTCCCAGAAAAATCTATTGACACTTGCAGCACGGCAGCTGGCTATAATTACCCAAGGGTACTCATGCACCTCTCCTGCACAGTCAGGATGATAAACACGTCACTGCAGATTGATTCACACTGGTTGTAGCCTGATGTAGCCTCAAAATCAACTTGAACAAAACCGAGTCCTGCCACCAAAGCAAAGGTTATTTTGATGCAGAGCTCCAAAGAAGTTAAAGGTCCAATATTCCTGGGCAAACATTGCCCCAAAACGTAACACACAGCAGTATACATTGTGCTCTAGAGAAGGTGTTTGGGATGTTTGACAGCTGAAAGTAGAGAATAGATTTTTAATACAGACATAGGCGTAAAATTGGTGATATGTCTGTAGTTGCATAGGGAGTAATGGCCCTATGGTGCAGAGTATTCCATCACCCTCCTGACTTGTGCCTTATAGATGATAGACAGGCTTTGGAGAATCAGGAGGTGTGTTACTCGCTGCAATATTCCTAGCCTCTGACTGGCTCTTGTAGTCACTGTGTTTATATGATAAATCCAGATGAGTTTCTGATGAATGATAACCTGCAGCGTGTTGACTCTGGAGGTTTCAGTAACAGTAATCCCGCTAAATGTCAAAAGGTGGTGGTTACATTGCCTCTCACTGATCATGGTCATTGTCATTTATGTGGTGCGAATGTTACTTGCCACTTGTCAGCCCAAGCCTGGATATTCTCTTGCATTTGGACACTAATTGCTTCAGTATCTGAGAAGTCACAAATGGTGCTGAACATTGTGTAACATCTCACTTCTGACCTTATGATAGAAGGATGGTCATTGATGAAGTAGCTGAAGATTGTTAGGCTTTGGAAAGTTGGGCCTGAGGAACTCGTGCAGCGTTGTCCTGGAGCTGAGCTGACTGACCTCCAACAGTCGCAACCATCTTCCTGCATGCCAGGTATGACTTCAACCTTGCCCCCAACCCATTGATTCCAGTTTTGCTAAGGCTCCTTGATGCCACACTCATTCCAATGTGACCTTGATGTAAAGGTCAGCCACTCTCATTTCAGCTCCGGAATTCAGCTTTTTTGTCCATGCTAGAACCAAGGCTGTGATGAGATTAGGAACTGAGTGTCCCTGGCAGAACCCTAACTGGGCGTCACTGAGCAGGTTATTACTGAGCAGGTGTTGCTTGATAGCTCTGGTGATGTCACCATCCATCACTTTCCTAATGATTGAGAGTAGACTGATGGGGCCATAATTGGTTTGTTTGGTTTGTCCTGCTTTTTGCGTGCAGGACATACCTATGCAATTTTCCACATTGTTGGGTAGATGCCAGTGTTGTAACTGTACTGGAAGAGCTTGGCTAGGAGAGCGGCAAGTTCTGGAGCACAAGTCTTCAGTACTAATGCCGGAAGTTATCAGGGCCCATTACCTTTGCAGTATCCAGTGCCTCCAACCATTTCTTGAAAGTGCATGGACTGAATCAAATTGGCTGAAGACTGATATCTGTAAGTTTGAGGATCACTGAATGAGTCCAAGATAGATCAACTACTTGGCACCTCCAACTGAAGATTGTGGTGAATGCTTCAGCCTTAGTTGTAATGATTTGTTGGCCTTTCTCATCATTGAGGATGGGGATATTTGTGGAGACTCCACTAGTAAATTGTTTAATTGTCCCATTGACATTAACAACTGGATGTGGCAGAACTGCAGAGCTTAAATCTGACCCATAGCTTGTGGAATTGCTTAGCTCTGTCTACCACTTGCTGCTGTCCTGTTTGGTAGCTTCATCAAGTTGACACCTCAGTTTCAGGTATACCTGGTTCTTCTCCTGGCATGTCCTTCTGTATTCTCCATTGAGCAAGGATTGATCCCCTTGCTCGATGGTCATGGGTGAATGGGGGATATGCCGGGCCATGAGGTTACAGATTGTGCTGGTCTACAATTCTGCTGCTGTCGACGGCTGACAGTGCCTCATGGATGCCCAGTCTTGAGTTGCTTGATCTGTTCGAAGTCTGTTCCATTTAGCACAGAGATAGTGCCACACAATAGGATGAAGGTTATTCTCAATGTGAAGGATGGTTATGCTGATCTCATGGACAAATGCATCTGTACCTGACAGATTGCCAAGGATGAAATCATGTATGTCTTCCTTCTTGTTGGTTCCTTTACCACCTGCTGCAGTGCCAGTCCAGCAGTTATATCCTTTAGGGCCCAACCAACTCAATCAATTGTGCTACTGCCCAACCACTCTTGGTGGTGGACCATGACTCCCTCATTCAAGTTCTCATTATTCCTGTGAAATATCTACGCCCTAAGTAAGAGAAACCATATGCCAGAGGCAGGAATTTGGATGATGACCCTATTTTGAATTTTTAAAAAATTATCAGTGTGTGGGTTTCATTGGCAAGGCCAACATGAATTGCCCGGTCCCTGGTTGCTCTTGAGAAGGTAGAGATGGGCCTTCTTTTACTGCCGTGTCAAGATAAGGCAGGACATCTGCAGGCCCACTCGATGCAAATGTCAGAAAAAGGAGAAGCTTTTTATTTTGTGGGTGGGCCAACTTCCCTGTTTCCCCCAGACCCCACCCCAACCCACCAGCGTTGTTTCCCTTCACCACCCAAACTGATTCTCTCTCTCTCTCTCTTTTCCAAGTTGGAATCCGCCTCACCCTTTTCCAAGTCTTCAAGTTTTGTCGTGCCTCCAGTGCAGCGCAACCAGAGCCAACAGTCTTGCCCATCCCCAAGGTATCACTTGGGTTCCACGTTAGGTAGTTGCGGAAGGGAGCAAGATCATCCAAACTCAGGCTTTTCTCAGGATAGCAGCCATTTTCAGCAGCAGCCTCAGAAAACTGGCCAGTGAGAGTTAAAGGAACCTCCAAAAAAAATTGTCCATTCTACATCCAGCAAAATGCTAACGTTCATCTGACCTGTTTTCAGTGATGTTAGTTGAGCGGTGAATTTTGGCCAGTGCATTGCAATCTATTCCCCGTCTTTCATCAAATAGTTCCTCATTATCCTTCATGTCTAACTGAGAGTGTCCATGGGATGTCATTCAACTTGCATCTTCTCCAGTATTGTAGCACGGTCTCATTGCTGCTCTGATTGATCAACTTAGATGGTGTGGAGAAAGTGAGGTCTGCAGATGCTGGAAAATGGTGTGGTCAAGTTTCTTGAACCCATGACAATTTGACTCCGACACTGAAACTGTGCCACTGAGCTGAAACAGTCCTTGTACTTGGAGGGCAAAGGAAGGACTGGCAGTAGCCATAGCAACGGGTAATCACATGCAGCACTTCTTTACCATGGCCAAGAACCATTGGTGGAGACAGGGCCAGAAATGTTCCAACATTTGCCAATAGCAACCTGCACTTGTGGACCTTCTGGCGCACTGGGGATGGACATGACTGTAAGTTCTATTTGCATTGTACTGGAGACAAGACAAAACATGAAGCCTTCGGAGGGAATTTCTCAACTTGGTAAAAGGAGAGAGAGAATTGGTTTGGGCGGTGCAGGAACAGAGTATTGGTGGGAGCAGGGTGTGGAGGAGGCAGAGATTTGGTGGTGTGGGTGACCCAGCAACAAGTTATAAACAAAGAAAAGTTTGGGTGATTTTTGGCAGCCTGGCGTTATTTAATTATTGGACACCTGAGGCGGACAGAACAAGACAAATGGCAGGAACTATGAATCGAGCAAAACGAATTGAGGATTGAATGGATTGCAGTGCACAGTAACTGCAGGGAGGGTCGGTAACTGATTGGCGGTGGAGAAAGGGAGAGAGAAGACCTTGATAGAAAATTTCCACTCTTCTTGACACAATGGAGTCTTTCCAGGCTAAGAATAAAAAGAATTAATCCCTACTGATCATTCTGCTCTTCCATTGGTTTGCCCTGGTGGATTAGGGGAGTTGATGGCCTCATGGTATTATCACTTGGCTATTGATTCAGAGACCCAGATAATGTTCTGGGGACCTGGGTTCAAATCCTACTAGAATTTGAATTCAATAAAAATTTGGGATTAAGAGTCTAATGATGACCTCGAAACTGTTGCCAATTCTTGGAAAAAAACCATTTGCTTCATTAAAGTTCTTTTGGGAAGGAAGTCTTACTCAATCTGGCCTACATGTCACTCCAGACCTACAGCAATATAGTTGACTCTCAATTGCCCTCTCGGCAATTAGGATTGGGCAATAAATACTGGTCTGGCCAGTGATGTCCACATCCCATGTATGAACAAAAACTAATTTCCACCAATGACCCTCCTCTCCTCCCCAACACCCAAGTCTCAGCAAACACCAGGTTGCAATACATGCTGATGAATTGAGTAGGCTACGTGTTGCACATTTTAGTGAGGTCTTCACAAACCTATCATGGGCCCATAGTGACAGGAGCAAATGGTAGTAGGCAGAAAAGTAGAGGCCTTGAGCCAAGTGGTCAAGTTATTCAGTGTTAACATCTTGTATTCACCACTCCTGTTCACCAAGTGTTAAAATCAGTTATCTCTCTGATGCCACAAGTCTGGGTGACTTGAGCATTCCCAAACCATTGCAAGCAAACAGCCAGCCATATAATCGTTCCAAGCTGCGACCTTGACAGTCACTGACAGAACCGTCGATATGTTTGAGCTGATGTGTAGGAAGTGTGCAGCGTGCTTCCTTTGGGAATCAATGTCAGTGCTGATAAGATCAGAGGAACGAGACTCTGACCCATATGTGTGAGGGTCAGGGGAGAAACCTGTCCACACAGAGTGTCTAAGGTGGAATCTCACCTTTTTTTTATGTCTATACTGCTCTCCCTCCTCCTCCTTCAAGAAATGCAAGTAGAGAGATATCCCCTGGGAATGTTTCATAGCAGGAAGATATCGAACTGTTTAACAGCTCTAAGTGCGGAAAGAGTCAATGATAAAAGATCCAGTAATCAAGAAACAAATCATTCCAAGAATTTCCATGAGTCCAAAGCTGTGCAGAAATTAAATTACTCACCGAATCCAGCAGAAAATGTCAATACCAAGAACCAATAAAAGGAACAGTTATCCTTATCAATACCCGATTGATATCGAGGCATGTTATCAAGAGGTCTGTCCTTTGTTGAGGTTGTGCTGTCCACGCCCTCCATGCCCATTCCCTTTGTTATAAAGCACTGGGAACTTCGGGCTCAGAGGTAGTCACAAGTCATTCTGATAATACAACAACCCTGATGACTGAAGTACAGCAAGTCATTGGATAAGCGACAGAGCCTGCCACTTGGTGAATGCCTACTTGGACTGAAAGCCTACTGGTCTGGGATTTTTCCCCTGGAAGGAGATATAGTAATGTAAGTGCTTAACCATATGTTGATCTTCAAACTTAAACTTCACCTGACGAAGGTGCAGCACTCTGAAAGCTTGTGATTTCAAATAAACGTGTTGAACTATAACCTGGTGTCATGTGACTTCTGACTTTATTCAACCTTTAAGGATGAACTGCCCCTTGATAGAAGTTGCCTTAAAGGTCACCCCTCAGCAAACCCCACAGCTCTGCAACGATGTTTACTGCAGTGAGGTGATCACACCATGCCTCCCTTGACATGGCCAAGTTGGAAGGTAGGAGCAAGAATAGGCCATTCAGCCCTTTGATCCTGCTCCACAACTCAGTTAGACCTTGGTTGATATGTATCTCAACTTCATTGCCCTGTCCTTTTCTTGATATTCTTAGCAAAAAGAATTGTGTAAGTGTCAAGTCGTCCCAACACCTAGTTTTTGAGAAAGATAATTTGCAATATCGATTGTTCTTTTTCCTTCCCAAGTTCATTGTTGAATGGCCCAACACTAATTTGAAGATCCTGTCTCCTTGTTCTCAATTCCCCACCAGAAGAAATGATTGCAGTGTATTTATGGAATTACTTAATCATAGAGTAATAGAGTTGTACAGCACAGAAACAGACCTTTCATTCCAACTGCGGCACTGTGGCTCAGTGGTTAGCACTGCTGCCTCACAGCGCCAGGGACTTGGGTTTGATCCCAGCCTCGGGCAACTGCCTGTGTAGAGTTTGCACATTCTCTCAGCGTCTGTGTGGGTTTCCTCCCACAGTCCAAAGATGTGCAGGTTAGGTGAATTGGCTATGCTATAATTGCCCATAGTGTTAGATGTGTTAGTCAGGGGTAAATGTAGGCAATGGGTCTGGGTGGGTTACTCTTCAGAGGGTAAGTGTGGACTTGTTGGGTGAAATGGCCTGTTTCCATACTGTAGGGAATCAAATCTATTCATACCCCTCTAAACTCTTCCTATTCGTATACCCATCCAGGTGCCTTTTAAATGTCGCAATTGTACCAGCCTCCACCACTTCCCCTGGCAGCTCATTCCATACACATACCACCCTCTGTGTGAAAATGTTGCTCCTTAGGTCCCTTTTAAATCTTTCCCCTCTCACCCTAAACCTATGCCCTCTAGTTCTGGATTCTGCCACTCCAGGGAAAAGACCTTGTCTATTACTCTATTCCATGCCCCTAATGATTTTGTAAACCTCTGTAAGGTCACCCCAAAGCCTCCGACGCTCCAGGGAAAACAACCCCAGCCTATTCAGCCTCTCCCTGTAGCTGAAACCTCCCAACCCTGACAACATTCTTGTAAATCTTTTATTAAACCTTTCAAGTTCCACAATATCCTTCCTATAGGAGGGAGACCAGAATTGCACACAATATTCCAAAAGTGGCCTAACCTATGTCCTGTATAGCCGCAGCATGACCTCCCAACTCCTACACTCACTTATAGCATTGAAGGAATCCATTTATCCAGTTGTATCTGTGCTGGCTTGTTGCAAGAGCTACTCAATGAATCCTACTCTCCTGCCTTTATTCTTTAAGCATGAATATGCTTTCCTGTGAGGGAATGGTCAAACTGCCTTTGAAAAGCATGAATGAATCTGTCTCCACTACACTCACAGGCCGTGCATCCAAACTCCAAATTGCTCTCTGTAAAAATAAATGCTTTTCCTCCAAGTTCATTTGGTTCTTTGACAAATCACCTTGAACTGTTGCCTTCTGGTTCTCAACCAATGGGACAAATCCACTTTCTCTAGATCCCTCTTGAATTTGAATGCATCTACCAAACCTCCTCTCAATCCTTTCTTTTCTACAGATGATCTACCCAACTTTTTCTTGTAATTGAAGTTTCTCAACCCTGCAACCGTTCTTGTAAATCTTGTCTGCCTTGTGAGATCTTGTGGTCTAATGGGTTGAATCTTTCAAGGAAAAGGCCCTGAGTTCAAGTCCCATTTCTGGCGTGAATGGCCACAGAAGGTACCATGATAATGTGACCAAACAGGATGATTGTAAATCCTTCCAACATGTTGATGATCAGTGGTAAGTGTGGTGTCGATTCCTTTTCTGTGTGGTGTGAAATGGTGTCGCACAAACCATTATGTACTGTTTGTAATGGGTTCAGCCAGGTGGACCTCATAGAATATGATGGGGGCTCTTAATCTGATCCAAATCAGAGTCTCCTCAGTTTAGGGGACTGACTCTGTGCTGGCTGGGCCACAGTCAGTGTTGGGTTTCATCCCACAGTCCAAAGATGTGCAGGGCCACAGTCAGTGTGGGTTTCATCCCACAGTCCAAAGATGTGCAGGTTAGGCGAATTGGCCAACAGTTATTGTTGGTTTCTGCTTTTTTCTGGGGTGGAAGCCTGAGTCCTGAACTGGTTGAATTACTTAGCCAGTTTGCTAACAGGTATTCTTTTAGTGAGGACTGATTTCTAAACTCCTGATGCACACAATGTGTTTCAGGTGTAACTCAGTTCTCATTTGGGGTTGTTGTTTCACTGGCTGGTTACAGCCTGTGTGTTACTCTTTTCTCTTTTTTTTATTTTTGAGAAAAGGACAATGTTGATTTTGTGGCAGGGCTTAGCCCTTGGACTCTAGTTTTTTGTTTTTTGTATGTATTTTCACTGTTTTTTTTGGTGTTTGGACTGAGCCCTTGTGGGAAAAAAAACATCTTACCAGATGAGCTATTCCTATGGGGAGGCCTAGCCCTGGGACTAGGCCTCTGAAGATTGAATACCTGTGTGTGCTGGGAGGTGAGCACTTGCTATATCCTGGAGTTTGGGAGAAGACCTTTCCTTCAGGAGTGGACTCTGTGTACCAGAAAGGACGCTGTTTTTTCATAATTAACTCCACCTTGTGGTTTGTTGGGGTTATCACCTGCACTGTCTTGTGTGTCCCTGGGTCTGGCAGGCCTTACTGTGAGCTGGGAGGCTCATGGGTCGTCCTGAAAGCTGTCACCCCGAGAACTGGAGGGTGGGTATGCCATCCTGTGAACCTGAAGGTTGGTAGGCTGTCCAGAAAGCCAAAGGGTGGGTAGGCCACCCCGATGCCGGTCGCCCTGTGAGCCAGAAGGTAGGTAAGCTGTTCTGAGAGCTGTCGTCCTGAGAAGGGGTAATCGGGACAGGCTATCCTAGAGGTGGTCGGAAGGTGTGTCAGAGCGGCCGAGAGCCAGAAGGTGCGTAAGGGCAGGCCGAGATCCAGAAGACTTGTGGGCTGTCCTGCATGCTATCGTCCCTGGGGAAGGGGACGGGCTGTCCTAGAGGTGGCCACGAGGTGTGTCAGGGTAGTCCATGGGCCAGATGGTTCATCGGGGTGGGTGAGAGCTCAATGGTACGTAGGGGCAGACTGAGAGCCGGAAGGCGGGTAGGCAGTCCTCGGCGCTGTCACCCCGGGCAGGTACTGGGGCGGGCTGACCTAGAGATGGTCGACAGGTGTGTCAGGGAAAAGGTGTGTGTGTGTGTGGACCGAGAACTGGAAGGGGCATGGGGTGAAAGATGCGTATGGACAGGCTGCCTTAGAGTGGACAGAAGGTGGGAGGGATGGGGGGGCTTGCTGGGTGTCTGGGGGTCTGTATTGTATACAATTTTTTTTTATGTAATTGGACTGTCTTGTATGTACAAATGTCTTTGTTACTGTTTTGTGGTGATTGAAATTGGGATTTGAGGTTTGTCCTCATTTCTCTGAAAACTGGTTGAACATTAGGGTTTGGGGCCCAGCTTTGCTGCCCCCTCCCCTCTAAAATTGCTGTTTCTTTGTAAACAGCTGCAAATTTTTATTGTTATGTAAACTGTGAATTGTTTGATAAAATATAATAAACAGCAGTGCCAGAGGAGCTGGATCAGCGTAAAGGACTCTCCACCTGGCAATAAAGGGTGACTTTGTGACAGGATCTGAGCCTCAATGGAGTTATTTCATATAGTCTCTGGCTTCAGGCTAGAAACCTGTTCCAGGAGAAATAAGTTACTGAAAACAAATGTGAGCATGCACTTTTTTGGCCTGAAGTGTCTCTAGGCACAGGATATTTTCTTAATTTTCATATCCTTCATAAAATACCATGGCTAGAATTGAGTACAGTATTCAGTCAAGTACCAATAGACTATTTGTAAATGTCACAATAGTTTCCTTGCTTTTTGTACTCTATGCCTTAATTTATAATATTTTGTATCCGGTGTCTTTTTTTTTTAACAATTACACAGTTTGTCCTGTCACCTTTTAATGATTTGTGCATGTATACCCTCACGGTCTTCTGCAACGTCTTTAGAATTGTATCCATTATACTGCCTTTTCTCTCCTCCTACCAAAATGTATCACCCCAAACCTCATTGCATTAAATTTAATCTGTCACTGTCTGTCCATATCACCAGTCTGTCATTTGCCCTCATGGTTTGCAGTAACGTGTTGAAGTCCCTGATAATTTTAAACCCCTCAATCGGCTCCATCTCAATCTTCTGTTTGCCAATAGCACCAAATTGGAAATGGGGTGATTGCTGGGAGGTGGAACGTTGCTGAGAGGTGGAACATTGTGCAAGTTGTGCTCTAGCTGATCTCTGTATCATCATCCAGGCATTTCTTTAGGTCAATCTAAAATGTGCACTTCCTCTAAATAAATAAACATGTCATTTTAATATCAATGGGTTGATATGGAAATTAGCACTGCTGGGATTATTGCCTGATCTTGTTATCAGGACCACACTGTGATTGGTCTTATTGCTGGAATATGACGAGTGGTGTTCCCCAGAGAACTGTTCCGGACCTTAGACTTCCACTCTATTTAATAAGGATGTGGGTGAGGTGTAGAGGATTGTGTATTGATGTTTATGGAAAGTTAACAGAGTATTAACTTTTGATGGGACCATAGACATAGGAGCTGAAGTAGGCCATTCAGCCCATTGAGTCAAGATTAGAGTGGTGCTGGAAAAGCACAGTGAGTCAGGCAGCATCCAAGGAGCAGGAAAATCAACATTTCAGGCAAAAGTCCTTCAGCCCATTTGCAGCTACTCCACCATTCAGTCAGATCAAGGTTCTTTCAACTTTCTGTCCGTCCCCCTTGGCCCTCAATTCTCTTACTGATTAAAAATCCATCTATCTCAGCCTTGAATCAATATAACTCAGCCTCAACAGCTCTCTATATGGTAAAGAACTCCAGAGACTCACTGCGCTCTGAGAGAGGAAATTGTTCCTCATCTCAGTCTTAAATGTACAACATATTATCCTAAGATTATGCTCTGCTCCTAGACTCTCCCACGAGGGGAAATAATCTTTCTGCTCCTACCTGGTCAAATCGCCTAAGGATCTTGGATGTTTCGATAAGATCACCTCTCATTCTTCTATTGTTCAAAAAATACAGGATCAATCCATTCAACTGCTCCTCATAAGACAGTCCCTCCATAACTGGTATCAGCTTATGAACTTTCTCTTGATTGCCTCCAGTGCCTGTATACCTTTCCTTAGATAATGGGCCCAAAACTGTTCTTCCATATTCCAGGTGTAGCTGAACTTATGCTTTGTATAGTTTTAACAAGCCATCCCTAACTTCATACTCCAAATCCTTTGCAATAAAGGTCAACTTTACATTTGTCTTCCCAATTATGACACAAACCTGGTTGCTAGATTTTTTTGTGATTCAAGGCGAGGATCCCCAGATCCCTTTGTACTCCAGCTTTCTGCAGTCTTTCTCCATTTAAATAGTTTTCAGCTTCTCTATTCTTTCACCCAATGATTGGACAAAGCTATGGCAGATGGAGTTTAATTGCAGAGAAGTGTGAGGTCATGCATTGCAGATCCAAGAAAGATGAATTGCGATATTTCCCTACGGGAAATCCACACTGTGTGAGAACTAAGAACAGATACTTGGTGAAACTGCTCCTTTAACAAGGTTTTATTGCTCTTTGTCTTATTTTCACAGAGATCGTAAAACACACAAACTCCAATAAGTCTAAGTTGAAGTGTTTTAGGGCCGGTTGCATTATAGCTAACAGATACCTCCTCAGGCAACAGGCTTACAAGTTTTTTTGGAAAAAAAACACTTGTACAAAGAAAGGGGAGTGGCCAGTTCTCCCAGCTCAGCTTTTTTCTGGTTTGGTTCACTTTTTAGCAGTACTATTGAAAAAGCTTCCCGACCCCAAAGAAGACAGGCAGGAGGAGGCTGGAAGAACATAGCAAGCCAGGCAGCACCAGGAGATGGAGAAGTCGACGTTTCAGGTGTACGGCTTGCTGTGTACTTCCAGTCTCCTGCCTGTCTATTTTGGATTCCAACATCTGCAATTTCCTTTTGTCTTGGACCCCAAAGACGCAGGTCCATGCTGATCTCTCTCTGACATCTCTCCTGTAAGAACCTGTGTCTGATTTTACCTTTTGTGCTAAGGGGAGTTTATGGGGATTGTTGCAAGTAATGGGAACAGCATCGTTAAGTTGGGATAGTCTGTTGGGTTTTCAGATAGGTTATGTTATTCTGTATTCTGTTCACTTTTGCTTGTGTTTCATTCAGTAATCTTGGAAATAAATTTTGTTTTGTTTAAAACTGTGTGGTTTGACCAGCTGCATCTCTCCTGGAAATAGGTTATGTTATTCTGTATTCTGTTCACTTTTGCTTGTGTTTCATTCAGTAATCTTGGAAATAAATTTTGTTTTGTTAAAACTGTGTGGTTTGACCAGCTGCATCTCTCCTGGAATATCCACTTACACCTGCTTAAAACAACTAGCAAAGTTAGGGTCTGGGCTACTTTCTTGAACTATTTTGAGGAAGTCTGGCCATTAACAGTACAAATCACACAAAATTAGTGTACAGCCACAAAAGGTAATCAAAAAAGCAAATGTTACATTTCAAGCCGTCTGAAGTAGAAAGGGAATTATGTGTCACAGTTGTGTAGAATATCAGTCAGACACCAAATGGACTGTCACCGTCAGTTCTGGGTCTAAGCAGTACCTATGGAAGCATGTGTTGGTTTTCAAGGAAACCACTTATAATCATCATAATCACCACAGGTCAAGTTACAAAAACAAGTTTGCATAATCTTGCATTCAAATCTCAGTTTCAGAATCAGTTCTCAAAGAAAATTCTGTTAAAACAAAATAAAGCTATTTCTGTAAAATTGATATTTAGATTAAATTCCCTACAGCGTGGAAACACGCCCTTCGGCCCAACAAGTCTACACTGACCCTCAAAAGAGTAACCCACCCAGACCCAGTTCCCTCTGACCAATGTACCTAACACTATGGGCAATTTAGCTTGGCCAATTCACCTGACCTGCATATCTTTAGACTGTGGGAGGAAACCCATGCAGACATGGGGAGGATGTGTAAGCTCCACGCAGACAGTCACCTGAGGCTGGAATTGAACCTGGGACCCTGGTGCTGTGAGGCAGCAATGCTCACCACTGTGCCACCCCTATTTGAACCACACTGGGTCACTGATGTCCTTTGGGAAAGGAAACCTGCCCTCAGCCCGTCTGGCCTAGAAGTGAACCCAGTACCACATCAACCTGGCAGACTCGTATAAACAGCTCTCTGAAGTGGCCTGATATCTGACTCAATAGTATTCAGGGCAACTCAGGATGGGCCAGACCTTGCAAGCAGCATCCATTTTTAAGATTTAATTGTAAAAAGTGAACATAGACGGCAGAATATGTGCATGCAAGAGCGAGCCAAGCCTATGATTTTGCAGCCACAACTGAACAACTCAAGATTTTCTTGTCTGTCAACGAAATATTTCATCTTGGCAACAAAAGGAAGCCTGGTAGCTTCTCAGGGGAAATGAGAATTCAAAGTATGTGCCGGTTAATGTTTATAGCAGGAGAGAGGTAGAGAAAATGCTGGTGGGAGTCTCCCGTCTTTGGCACAAAATCCAGCTGCTTCATGTTCAGACCATGCAGACCAGGTTCTGAGGTAGACCCTCGAGTGTGGCTATGCTCCTGTTCTTTTAGAAACTTGATTTACCACAAGCCAGGAAAGAATTACAAGTTCCACTCGCCATTTCCCAAAATGCACTGTTGGGACGAGGCTGGTATGTGCAGCATATCTCCAACATTCACCCTTAGAAAGAAATCTGTTGCAGATTTTCCGCTGCTCCCTTTGGAGAGGAGCAGGATCAGGGAATATTTCAATGGCTCCCCTAGAAATTCTGAAGAAAGCTTGTCCTTTCCTATGTGACTCTGTGTCCACCTGCCTGTGTGTGTAAGTGCACAGGTAAAACATAGAAACTAGGAGCAGGAGTAGGCCACTTGGCCCTTCAATAGGATCATTTACCACATTATGTTCCAGCTTTCTCTCCATACCCTTTGATGCCTTTAATATCAAGACATTTAACTGTCTCTTTCTTGAATACATTCAGCAACTTGGCCTCCACTGCCTTGTGGGGTAGAGAATTCCACAGCTTCACTAACCTTGCAGTGGAGAAATGTTTCCTCACCTCAGTCCTAAAATGTCTACCCCATATCCTAAAAGTGTGTCCTGTGGTTCTAGACTCCTCAACCTGGAGAAAGCATCCAAAGAACTGTGTCTAGTCAGTCTAGCCTGATTAGAGTTTTGTAGGTATCAGGTCTCTCTACATCTTCTAAATTCAGTGAGTACAGGCCCAGTCAAACAATCTCTCCCAGAGGACAGTCCTGCCAACCCAGTATCAACCTGGTGAACCTCTGCTGCATTCTCTTTACTGCAACTATATCTTTTCTTTGGTAGGAGACCAAAATTGCACACAATACTCCAGACATAGTCTCTCTTGTATAACTGCAGTACAATATCCCTATGCTTACCCAAATTGCCTGTCTCCTTTCATTGACCCAGACAAGGGCATACAAATCCCTTCATAGACTACATTTCTCAAAATATCACCATTTAAATAATACTCTTCCTTTCTGTTTTCCACACCAAAGTGTATCACTTCACTTTTAGCCCCATTGTACTGCATCTGCCATTTTTTTGATCACTCACTTGACTTGGCTAAATCACCGAGAAACCTCTGTTTTGCCACCTCACAGTCCCATCTACATGCTGGGCTGAGTGTGTTTGTGTGTTAGTGTGTACATCCACATATGTGGATGTGACAGTACATATGAAAACACTCGTAAGTGTATGGATACACTTATTTTCCTTCTCATGGGACGTGGGCATCACTGGGTCAGCATTTATTGCCCATCCCTAATTGCCCCTTGAGTAGGTGGTGTTGAGCTGACCGCTGCAGTCCATGTGCTGTAGAGTGATCCACATTGCCCTTAAGGAGGGAATTCCAGGATTTTGGCCCAGCAACAGTGAAGGAATGGCGATATGTTTCCAAGTCAGGATGGTGAGAGCCTTGGAGGGGAACTTGCAGGTTCCCATGTATCTGTTGCCCATGTATTTCTAGTGGTCATGGGTTTGGAAGGTGCTGTCTAAGGAACTTTGGTGAATTTCCAATCCCTCCCCATCTCATTCGGATAATCGAGATTCCTCCGTATTCTATCACATTCTTGTCTTGACATGGCTTTGGAAAGTCAGGAGGTGAGTTACTCACCTCAGTATTCCTCGCTTCTGATCTGCTCTTGGGCCATTGTATTTATATGGTGATTCCAATTAAATTTCTGGGATTTAGTGATGGTAATACTATTGAATATCAAAGGGTGGTGACTCGATTATCTGTTATTGGGGATGGTTTGCCACTTGTCAGCCCAAGCCTGGATGTTATCCAGACCTTGCTGCATTTGAACATGGACTGATTCAGGATCTGAGGAGTCATAAAAGGTGCTGAACATTGTGCAATCATTGGCAAACATCCCCACTTCTGACCTTATGATGAAGGGAAGTCATTGATGAAGCAGCTGAAGATGGTTGGGCTGAGGACATTCCTGTGAGACACCTCTGCAGAGATGCCTTGGAGCTGAGATGACTGACCTCCAACAACCATGACCATCTTCTTATGTGCCAGATATGTCTCCAACAAATGACTCCAATGTTAGTGTGTGAGATTTCGTAATGTGTAGGTGTGAATACTTGTGTACATGGGGCTGCATCCTTCAGAGTGTGTGCCTATTTGTTTGTGTTTGATGTCTTCCATTTCTTTTTTGTTTTATTTCTTTTTAAATACTATTTCCCTGTAATATCTTCCAGTTCTCAGGAAGAGAAATGGAGCACATTTCTACCACTCCTGTAAAGTCTGTTACTTCCTTCCTGTTGATCATATGAAACAATTCTCCTTTGCCAACATAGAGAGTCTCAGCCAATTCTTTGTACTGTTTTGGGTTCCACTATGAGTCTCCAAAGCCCAATAAAATATTTTACAGATTGCCCCTTGATTAGTTGGTTAACAATGGTTAGTTCCTGGATCTTTTTTTTTCAGGGAACTAGCCAAGTTCCTTATGCTATTGATTTGATTTAATTTACTTATTATTGTCATGTACTTAGGTACAGTGAAAAGTTTTGTTTTGTATGCAGTACAGACAGATATTACCATACAAAGTGCATAAGGGTAATAGAACAGAGCAAGGAATACAATGTTACGGCTGCAGAGAAGGTGCACAAAGAACGAGGTCAACATTAAATCTGAAAATTGAGAGGTCCATTCAGAATTTACTAACAGCGGAGAAGAAGCTTATCTTGAATTTGTTGGTCCTTGTGTTGAAGCTTTTGTATCTTCTGCCTGATGGAAGAGGTTGGACAAGTCTTTGATAATGTCGGGTCCCTTTCCGAGGCAGTGGGAAGTGTAGATAGAGTCAGTGGATGGAAGGTTGGCTTGTGCGATGGACTGGGCTGTGTTCATAACTCTCTGTAGTTTCTCATGGGTATTTTGAGCATGTTAATGTCAAGATATGAGTGCAGTCTGACAGGAAAGAAGTATTGACATAACCATTTTCAACTCTCTGCCATTCCTGGTGTTATTTAGCAGCATATCCATTTTCCCACTTGCTGCCTTTAATCTCATCTGTGTAGGCTTTAATGTCTGTTAGTACGGCCATGTTATTTGGTCTGCTAGGACAGTGACACACACCTGGATCAAGCTTCATTAATGTACGTTGGTACAAACATGTTCTGTAGTTCTCGAATCACCAATTTGCTTTAGCAGTGCTTAGGATATCTCTCCTAAAGGAGGTGTTTCTACTTCAAAGGTGTACTCTCTTTGTACAAAGAAAGCTTTTGTTTTTTTGCTGCTCTGAATCCGTGGGCTGATTTTTCCTGAAATTGTGGAAGTATAAATTTTGGTCAGTCCTGTGGAGGGTTTCCCTCTAAGTCCTAGTATGATTTCTCATGCTCTTTTCCTCAATTGCTATGTATCAGACCTCAGTGGCACCCCACTTATTGCATCTCGCCTCTCGCCACTGCCAGGGTCCCCCACGACTCCTGGTGCCCGTCTCTAAAGCCTAGGCATGTGCCCAGACAAGTAATTGATGACCTTTTGCTATGCACATAGTAGGAGGGGAACCAAAATCAAACGCTTGTCAGAGCTGGCACACAAGTGGCAAGGAGAAAGTGAGGACTGCAGGTGCTGGAGATCAGAGTCAAGGTTAGAGTGGTGCTGGAAAAGCACAGCAGGTCAGGCAGAATCCGAGGAGCACGAAAATTCCTGACGAAGGGCTCTTGCGTGAAAGGTTGATTTTCCTGCTCCTCGGATGCTGCCTGACCTGCTGTGCTTTTCCAACATCACTCTAACCTAGACACAAGTGGCAATGCTGATGCTTCATTACAAAGAGAAGTCCACTTTCGTAAATGTACTGCTCTTTAAGGATCAAGCCACACAGGTTACCAGTCCTTCATATCATTCCATTCTGGAACCCTGTTTAAGGGAGTGCTGTCCTTTCCCCACTGCTCAATATAGCCCACCATCTCCTCATTGTTAAGTATGGGTCCATCACAAATGGCAAAGCCTTTAAACAGATGAAAACGTTCACTTGTATTCAGCAACAGCAAAAGTGAACAATACACAAACAAACAGAAGTTGCATTTGCCTGTGTGAACATACAGGCGGTGCCAGTCTTTAAAGCATTGACAAATTCCCAGTCAATGATTGACCGCTGCGTCTGGTGGCCATGGATTGGAAGCTGCTCCTGTCCAACCCTGTCTGGCTTGTTACACCTGTCTTTGCTGTGCTCTATCATGATGAAGGTAATGTTTCTCCTGAGCAGAATTATTATCCTCCTCCATGGAACACTGCTGCTATTCTGTCAACTCTTCAGATTCCAAACCATCTGCTCCCCCACACTAGCCCCCTTGTTGCCAGCTGCACTTGTGTGGACCACAACTATCAGGATTATGGCACCTTCACACAGGCTCAATGGTGCTAAGTACTCAGGGAGTATGCATCATACAGGCCTTTGCACCCTCAGGGTCAAGTGCACTATGTTGTTCCACCTTCTCTCACAAGTTGAGTCAGGTAGACCACCCATTCCTTCCCATTTCAAGTTTCAGAAAAACCTGTTGGACTATAACCTGGTGTTGTGTGATTTTTAACTTCACCAATTTCCTCATTTCCCCTCCCCCACCTTACCTCAGTTCCAACCTTCCAGCTCAGCACTGTCCTCATGACCTGTCCTACCTGCCAATCTCCCTTCCCACCTATCCACTCCACCCTCCCCTCTGACCTATCACCTCCATCCCCACCCCCATTCACCCATTGTACTCTTTGCTACCTTCTCCCCAGCCCCATCTCTCCCATTTATCTCTCAACCTGGAGGCTCCCTGCCTCCATTCCTGATGAAAAGCTTTTGCGCGAAACGTCAATTTTCCCTCTCCTCGGATGCTGCCTGACCTGCTGTGCTTTTCCAGCACCACTCTGATCTAAACTCTGGTTTCCAGCATCTGCAGTCCTCACTTTTGCCGAGTTGATTTTTAACTTTGTCCACCCCGGTCCAACACCAGCATCTCCAGAAGACAGTGGTGAGATCTCCTTTTCCAGGAGTTCCCATCTACTGCCTGCCCGTATTAGTGAGGCCCCTCAGTATTGGCATCTTCTTCCTCATAGCCCATCCCGTCAAACCCCATGGAATGTGTACTTACACAGGTTCCTCCCCAACCCATCTAGCTTCACCCACCCAGACTGAGATATACGAGATGAACATGCCTGGTGCTCTCATCCATGTTCCCCACATCCCTTGAAATCAGGGAGTTGCTTACTACTGATGACCCACGTCTTTGCCCTCTGCCCTTCCTCATTACAGCCTTCCCAGCCACAATTTACAGCCTGTGCCCTGCCTTCGCAATTGTACTGTGGCTATTCCAGGGCCTGGCGCCCCAGTTCCAATGTCTAGAGTACTCTTTGTACTAGACTGAGGTCTGGTGAGCAGCAGGGCAAGCTGCCTACTTGTGTGATGTGCTAGTTGGCACAGCAAGACAAGAATCTTGTGAATATGCAAGTAGACACTAAATGAACACAAAAAATAAAGACAACTCAACAGAGGCTAGATCACTACACGATTTAGTGGTTTACTCAAAGTGAGCTGATTTTTCAGAATTATTGGAATCTGCAACAACTGCATGCGATGATAGATTTACCCAAAGATCACAGGTACTTGTAAAGGGTAAGAAAAATTTGCAACAATTCACAGGTAAAATCCACTGTACTTCTTTCCACTTCTGACGTAAGATCATTGATTGAGCTGGACACGATATCATTGACCACTCCGTCCCTGAGCTGTACTGAGCTTCTGATGGTGGAATCTTGGAATATGGTTTTAAAACCTTCAACAATAGTGTTATCTTCCATTAACTCAACCAAGAGGTAGAAATTGGTTAATTCTTGTCTTTTATGGCCATTTTGAAGGTCGGCTATGATTACTTCTGCTTCAGAGTGGAGTGCTGTTGTTCAAGAGCGTATTGAAGGTCCAAAATGAGCTATGGAGGCTCAGAGTCTTAGAGACACTGGCAGGAGGCTGGAAGAACATAGCAAGTCTCCATCTCCTGATGCTGCCAGGCTTACTGTGTTCTCCCAGCCTCCTGCCTGTCCCTCCTGATGCTGCCTGGCTTGCTGTGTTCTTCCAGCTTCCTGCCTGTCCCTCCTGATGCTGCCTGGTTTGCTGTGTTCTCCCAGCTTCCTGCCTGTCCCTCCTGATGCTGCCTGGTTTGCTGTGTTCTCCCAGCCTCCTGCCTGTCCCTCCTGATGCTGCCTGGCTTGCTGTGTTCTCCCAGCCTCCTGCCTGTCTACGTTGGATTCCAGCATCTGCTGGATTTCTTTTTGTCTCTTACGGAGTTTTAGAAAGTTAATTACAGAGCTTAAGACCTCAGCAACTGAAGGCATGGATGCCAATAATTGGCAAAGAATATCAAGGATGTACTGGCTGCTACAAGTGGAGGAACTCCAAGATTTTGAGGCTGGAAGTGGTGGCGAAGGTTTTAGACACAGGGAGGAGCTCAGAGATTGGAAGAATTTGAGCACAAGTTTAAAAAATGTTATAAATTTGTGGCGACATTGGAGTGGGTGCTAGTGTTGATCATTCAGCATAGTGCGGGAGGGTGAACAATTCTTTCAACATTGTTTTCTTTTAACACTAAAGTTATGACAGGTGTCGAAAAGAAAGATGTGGGAATAGGGAAGATCTGTGGAATTACGACTACAGCTCATGGGATTATGAACATCAGCATGGATTGATTGAGCTGACTGCACTATCCCTATATTGTGTCATCTCTATGTAACATTGGGTTTTCATGTTGTCAATCAATTTCCTATTTTAAAGTTGAACCCTGGAGGTTTGCGTCAGCTTTCTCAACTTGTCCCGTGTGCATACACATTGCCACCAGGGGGAGCTCTATGCCCACTATCCACACGTTTTACAAAAATGTAAAGATCTGGGGATGCTGCAAATCAGAAACAAAACCAAAATTATTTCAGTTCTGAAGAAAGATCACTGGCCTTGAAACGTTAACTCTGATTTCTCTCCACAGGTGCTACCAAGACCTGCTGATTTTTGTTTTCTGTTTTTGTCCATGTTTTACTTCTGAGGAATCTAAAAATGGATAAAAAAGTATTTCGCCTTTGGCTAATTCACCTAAAAGTGAAGTCTTCCTTGTTGATTTTGAACAATTAGGGCAAGTGAGGGAGGGAATGATTACTGTGAGAACTTCACTGTCTCTGAATGGTGCTGAACACTGTGCTACTCTACTCGGTGAACCCAGTCTCATGGAGTTTATTCTAATGCATTCACACACTATGGTGAGTGATCTGTTCTCTCTGTGATACTGCTTCTGTGGTTTACCAGATAATAAAGTGAAAAGTGCTTTCGAAGTATTCAGCAAGGCTGGTAGCAACTGTGGAGACAGAAACCGAGTCAATGTTTAAAGTTAAATATTGCTGCTCTCAGTTCTTCCAGTTCTGAAAACGCGCAATACCTGATTTGGAAAATTGACTCTGTTTCTGTCTGCTCTCAGGTCTGTTGTGTATTTCCAGCATTTTTTAACTTTTACTTTAGGGGTTTCTGGCATCTGCAATATTCTGCAGGTTTTAGATTAGATTGGATTCCCTACAGTGTGGAAACAGGCCCTTCGGCCCAAGAAGTCCACACCGACCCTCCGAAGAGCAACCCACCCAGACCCATTTCCCGCTGGCTAATGCAGCTAACACTATGGGCAATTTAGCATGGCCAATTCACCTGAGCTGCACATCTTTGGACTGTGGGAGGAAACCGGAGCACCCAGAGGAAACTCACGCAGACACAGGGGGAATGTGCAAACTCCACACAGACAGTCACCCAAGGCTGGAATCAAACCTGGGAGCCTGGTGCTGTGAGGCAGCAGTGCTAACCACTGAGCCACCGTGCCGCCCCTTAAAGAATGCTGGTGTTGGTTAAGATGCTGGCAATGCATTTACAGTGAAATTCTTTGACAGAAAAATTTAAGAAGCATCTGAAAGAGTTCTTAAAATGCCAGGGCATAGTCTTCTGGATGAATACATGAATAGGAAGGGTATAGAGGCATATGGGCCTAATGCTGGCAAATGGGACTAGATTAATTTAGGGTCGGTGTGAATGACATGGATTGAAGGATCTGTTTCCATCCCTATGACTTTATGACCATGTACAGATAAATGGGATTAGAGTGGTTTGGTGTTTTTTTGGTCAGCGTAGACATAGTGGGCTGAAGGGCCTGTTTCTATACTTTGTGACTCTATGACTGTATTTCTCAATTTTCTTTTTCCTCGGGTGAGGGAGTCAAAACTAGAGGGCAAAGGTTTACGGTGAGAGGGGAAAGGCTAAAACGGTCCTTAGGGATAATCTTTTCACACAGGCAGTGGTGTGTATATGGAATGAGCTGCCGGAGGAAATGTGGAGATGGGTACAATTACAACATTTAAAAGGCATCTGGATGGGTACATGCACAGGAAGGGCTTAGAGGGATATTGGCCGGGTGCTGGCAAATGGAACTAGGTCAGACTGGGATGTCTGGTCAGTGCGGACAAGTTGGACCAAAGGGTCTGTTTCCGTGCTGTATGACTCTGTGATTCTACAACTAAATCAATCGAAATAGCAATTGCATGTCCTACGTATTGAACATCCAGGAAAAAAATGCGACAGAAGAATACTTGTAACTGTAGAATAACATAAATGTCCTCCTTTTGAGTGTTAATAAATGCACTGAAAAGCTTACTGTATGACTTACACTAAATGGAATGTACTGCTCAGGCTAACAAATCTAAACAGGTGTCACAAAAATAGAGAGAACATTGGCTTCATACAATGGTAGAGTTTAGTCAATGCAGTGACTCTGTGTCCTGCACTGACTAATGTCCACCAGTAGATGGAGACAAGATTAACATGGCACTGGAAAAGCACAGCAGGTCAGGCAGCATCCAAGGAGCAGGAGAATCGACATTTCGGGCAAAAGCCCTTCATCAGGAATGAGGCAGGGAGCCTCCGGGGTGGAGAGATAAATGGAAGAGGGGTGGGGATGAGCGAAGGTAGCTAAGAGTGTAATAGGTGGATGGAGGTGGGGATGAAGATGATAGATCAGAGAGGAGGGTGGAGTGGACAGGTGGAAAGGAAGACTGGCAAGTAGGGCAGGTCATAAGGATGATGCTGAGATGGCAGGTTGGAACTGGGGTAAGGTGGGGGGGAGGGGAAATGAGGAAACTGGTGAAGTCCATATTGATGCCCTGGGGTTGAAGTGTTCCAAGGTGGAAGATAAGGCCTTCTTCCTCCAGGCGTCGGGTGGTGAGGGAACGGCGATGGAGGAGGCCCAGGACCTGGATGTCCTCGGCAGAGTGGGAGGGGGTGTTGAAATGTTGGGCCACGGGGCGGTGGGGTTGATTGGTGCGGGTGTCCCAGAGATGTTCTCGGGATTACATTCAGACCAGCACAGTTTGGATCCGAACAGGACAAGCAGTACAAACTACAGATTCAAAACCACCAGCAACGGTTCTCCTTCAGGATCCTCCACTCCACGCTCGCAGCAATGCGCCGGCACCTAAACTGTCTACAGTCAGCTATGCCTCAACTGAGGGCCACACTCTCTCAGAACTGCAAAGGACCCCTTCTGTACTATATACTATGAAGAATTCATACTCTCAACAAACAGTATTTCAACACCATCTCAAACATCAAAAACTGTAAGTACAACAAACTTCTATATACCCACCTCCATAATCAACACTCCTCAAACATTCCAGAAGGTTCCCCTGGCCTCTGGAACTGCTAGGACGCCATTAGCCACCAGGCCAGTACAGCCACCATCCCCATGGTGATTGATGATGTCACTTCCGCCCCTAACGATTTCACATGTACCATGTGTGACATCACTTCCACCCCTCACATCATCGCTGACTTCACACGTTCAGCGACTTCCACCCCCACTGCTGCTGCTGTTGCCACCACTTCTGCCCCCTCCAATGTCACTCACCTGCATACAGCCGACATGCCCCCCCCCCCCCCCACAGATCCCACTGTCATTACTGTCCACTCCAGTTACAGGCTCTGCCCCCCACTCCCAGGTCTTAGCCCCCAGCCCTGCTGAGTTTTCACCATACACCCAGATCTCCCCCTCACTGAGGACGAACGATCAGTCCTCAGCAAAGGCCCTACCTTTATTCCCCTCCATCCACGCATCAATGAATTTAATACACGTCGTGACGTCGAACACTTCTTCCACTGCCTCCGCCTCGGCCTCCGAGCTTACGTTTTCAATCAGGACTCCCACCCACCTTCCGAGGACCCCTTCACCCACCTCCAACAAACTCCATCCACCTGGACACTCCGTGTTGGCCTAGAACCCGCCCTCGACCTCTTCATTTCCAACTGCTGCCGAGGCATTAACCACCTCAACCTGTCTACCCCCCTCCTCCACTCCAACCTCTCACCCTCACAACGCACAGCCCTCCACTCCTTCTGCTCCTTTGCCACCTTCACCATCAAACCAGCGGATGAAGGAGGTGTCGTGGTAGTTTGGCGCACTGACCTCTACATCACTGAAGCCAGACGCTAAATCAAAGACACCTCTTCCTACCGCCCCCTCGACCATGACCTCACCCCCCCATCACCAAACTATCATCTCCCAGATCATACAGAACCTCATCACCTCAGGAGATCTCCCACCCACAGCTTCCAACCTCGTAGTCCGGGAACCCCGCACCGCCCGGTTCTACGTTCTTCCCAAGATCCACAAGCCTGACCACCCTGGCTGACCCATTGTCTCAGCCTGCTTCTGCCCCACCAAACACATCTCCACCTCACTCTTTACTGTCCTATCCCCCCAGTCCAGGAACTCCCCAAATACGTTTGAGACACCAGCCACTCCCTCCACCTCCTCCAAGACTTATCTTCATCATGAATATCCAATCCCTCTACACCTCCATCCGCCATGACCAAGGCCTCCAAGCCCTCTGTTTCTTCCTCTCCCGATGTCCCCAACAGTACCCTTCCACCGACACTCTCATTCATTTGGCTGAACTGGTCCTCACCATTAACAATTTCTCTTTCGAATCCTCTCACTTCCTCCAGACGAAAGGCATAGCCATGGGCACCCGTATGAGGCCCCAGCTATGCCTGTCTCTTTGTTGGCTACATAGAACAGTCCATCTTCTGTAGTTACACCGGCACCACTCCCCACCTCTTCCTCTGCTACATTGATGACTGCATTGGCGCGACCTCATGCTCCCGCGAGGAGGTTGAGCAATTCATCAACTTCACCAACACACTCCACCCTGACCTTAAATTCACCTTTAACATCTCTGACACCTCCCTCCCCTTCCTGGACCTCTCCATCACCATCAATGACGACCGACTTAATACTGACATTTTTTACAAACCCACCGACTCCCACAGCTACCTGGATTACACCTCTTCCCACCCTACCTCTTGCAAAAATGCCATCCCGTATTCCCAATTCCTCCACCTCTTCTGTTTCTGCTCCCAGGAGGACCAATTCCACCACAGAACACACCAGATGGCCTCCTTCTTTAAAGACCGTAATTTCCCTTCCCACGTGGTTAAAGATGCCCTACAATGCATCTCATCCACATCCCGCACCTCCGCCCTCCAACCCCACTCCTCCAATTGTAACAAGGACAAAACCCCCCTGGTGCTCACCTTCCACCCTACCAATCTTTGCATAAACCGCATCATCCGATGACATTTCCGCCACCTCCAAACGGACCCCACCACCAGGGATATATTTCCCTCCCCACTCCTATCCACTTTCCACAAAGACCATTCCCTCCATGACTACCTGGTCAGGTCCACGCCCCCCAACAACCCACCCTCCCATCCTGACACCCTCCCCTGCCACTGCAGGAATTGCAAAATCTGCGCCCACACCTCCTCACTCACCTCCATCCAAGGTCCTAAAGGAGCCTTCCACATCCATCAAAGTTTCACCTGCACTTCCACAAATATTATTTATTGTATCTGTTGCTCCCGATGTGGTCTCCTCTACTTTAGGGAGACTGGTCACCTTCTCGCAGAGTGCTTTAGGGAACATCTCTGGGACACCCGCACCAATCAACCCCACTGCCCCGTGGCCCAACATTTCAACTCCCCCTCCCACTCTGCCGAGGATATACAGGTCCTGTGCCTCCTCCATCACCACTCCCTCACCACCCAACACTTGGAGGAAGAATGCCTCATCTTCTGCCTCGGAACACTTCAACCCCAGGGCATCAATGCGGACTTCACCAGTTTCCTCATTCTCCCTTCCCCCACCTTACCTCAGTTCCAACCTTCCAGCTCAGCACTGTCCTCATGACCTGTCCTACCTGTCAATCGTCCTTCCCACCTATCCACTCCACCCGCCTCTCTGACCTATCACCTTTAGCCCCACCTCCATCCACCTATTGCACTCTTACCTACATTTTCCACAGCCCACCCTCCTCCCATTTATCTCTCCACCCCGGAGGCTCCCAGCCTCATTCCTGATGAAGGCCTTTTGCCCGAAACGTCGATTTTCCTGCTCCTCGGATGCTGCCTGACCTGCTGTGCTTTTCCAGCACCACTCTGATCTTGATTCTGAGCTCCAGCATCTGCAGTACCCACTTTCACCAGTAGATGGAGCCTAGCCAATCAAATATATAGATAAGTATATTTTTCAAAAATAATTTAAAACTATTCCAAAAGGGGTGTACTGTGTTGTATTTCGTTTACAATTAGTGATATATTATTTGCATGCTACTTTCAGCCAGGAATGCTATACATGTGTTGTACTGTACTTCAACATTTTTCCCCAAGCAAAACATGTCAGAATGAACCTAATTCTAACTTTTACGTTGATTCCAATAGGAAACTATGGTTCACGCAAAGTTGTTTCACTTAAATTCTTGCTTTTCAGGAATGTAGCCACAATTTTAAGTGGGGACTTGTTGTGCATTAACAATGATGCAGAATTTTAGGTAATTCCGTTATGGCAATTAGTTGTGACACGTTGCCTATTATTTTGAATTATTGTTTGTAAGTTACATGATAAAGTTGAAAATCTTGTTCTACTTACGTGATTTAAGCATAGAATAACCATCAATGACTACAGAATTTCACCAAGGCATTTCTAAAGATAATTTAAATGTGTATTTAGGAAATTTGACCTCAGCACACAATTCGTTTTGCTATGACTTAAAACTGAATATTTATTGTTTGCTGAGAATGTAAGTGAGAAGATAAGTTGTAGCCAAGAAGTTAAACATTAACTTCTATGAAGTTAGAAGTCACACAACACCAGGTTATAGTCCAACAGGTTCATTTGGAAGTACAAGCTTTTGGAGCGCTGCTTGTTTGTCTGGTATCTAGTGGGGCAGGATCATAGCACACAGAATTTATAGTAGAAGATCTAAGTGTCATACAACTGATGTGATGTATTGAACAAACCTAGATTGTTGTTAAGTCTTTAATCACTTAGAATGGGGATGCAGGTTTCAACTCATTAATATGTAAATCCCAGAACTTCTTGCAAGTCACAGTCCTGAGATAACTTAAGGTTTTATAAAAAAGGTGACATCTCAGCTCAGACAAAGCATTAAAGGTGTGAGCTTAGAGACTGTCCATATCCCAATCTTGAGTCAGACTGGTTCTACTTCCAAAGTATGAATTTATAAAATGTCACATTGACTGACTGCCTACAGACTTCGTGCTTTCTAAATAAAATAGAATGCAAATGCAAATTCACTCCATATGTGTGTCTGCGTGTGGGAGAGAGGGAGAGAGTGTGTGGGTTTATGTTTGTGCATGTGACAGCAGGTGTGTGTGTGAATGCTTGATACAGTGTGTGCGTATGTGTGATGGAGCATATGCCTGTGGGAGGGTGTGCGCATGAGTGTGGGTGTGGATGTGTGTGTTTCTGAGGGATGGTATGTGTGGTTGTGTGTAAGTGTGTGTGTATATATGTGCTTGTGTGTGTATGAGAGCATATAGTGTGGTGGGTCACCTGTAGTGGGGTCACATGAACCCAAGATCTCGGTTGAGGCCATCCTCATGGGTACGGAACTTGGCTATCAGCCTCTGCGTTGTTACGTATCCTGAAGTCTGCTAAATTTTTAACTTTATCCTCCTCGGTACTTAGTAAGTTTGCAGATGACACCAAAATTGGAGGTGTAGTGGACAGCAAAGAGGGTTACCTCAGATTACAACGGGATCTTGACCAGATGGGCCATTGGGCTGAGAAGTGGCAGATGAAGTTTAATTCAGATAAATGTGAGGTGCTGCATTTTGGGAAAGCAAATCTTAGCAGGACTTATACACTTAATGGTAAGGTCCTAGGGAGTGTTGCTGAACAAAGAGACCTTGGAGTGCAGGTTCATAGCTCCTTGAAAGTGGAGTCGCAGGTAGATAGAATAGTGAAGAAGGTGTTTGGTATGCTTTCCTTTATTTGTCAGAGTATTGAGTACAGGAGTTGGGAGGTCATGTTGCAGCTGTACAGGACATTGGTTCGGCCACTGTTGGAATATTGCATGTAATTCTGGTCTCCTTCCTATCGGAAAGGTGTTGTGAAACTTGAAAGGGTTCAGAAAAGATTTACAAGGATGTTGCCAGGGTTGGAGGATCTGAGCTACAGGGAGAGACTGAACAGGCTGGGGCTGTTTTCCCTGGAGCATCGGAGGCTGAGGGGTGACCTTATAGAGGTTTACAAAATTATGAGGGGCATGGATAGGGTAAATAGGCAAAGTCTTTTCCCTGGGGTCGGGGAGTCCAGAACTAGAGGGTTTAGGGTGAGAGGGGAAAGATATAAAAGAGACCTAAGGGGCAACTTTTTCATACAGAGGGTGGTACGTGTATGGAATAAGCTGCCAGAGGAAGTGGTGGAGGCATAGTACAATTGCAACATTTAAGAGGCATTTGGATGGGTATATGAATAGGAAAGGTTTGGAGGGATATGGGCCAGGTGCTGGCAGGTGGGACTAGATTGGGTTGGGATATCTGGTCGGCATGGGCGGATTGGACCGAAGGGTCTGTTTCCATGCTCTGTGTACATCTCTATGACTCTATGACTCTACTAGTTGTTATTCTATTATCTTACTTTGATGTCCTTATAACACTGTTTAAGGTAAAGAGCTGGTATTTATTATAATACTCTCACATCAGGATATTCCTAAGGCACTTTACAGATAACAGTGCACAATAACATATTGGGGAAATATAATTAGTTTCCCACAGTATCAATGGCGTAATAAATAATTTTTTTAGATGATGTTGGTTGATGGATAAGTTTTGTCCAGGATACTGGCAAAACACCCTGACTTATGTTTGAATAACAATATTGGGTTTTATGACAAGTAGAGAAAAAGTACAAAGGAAACTAGTTGGACTAAAGGCTGATAATTCTCCTTGCTCTTATTAAACAGGACATTGAAAGAAATAGTTGAAGAGACAATGGATGCACTGATAGTCATCTTCTTCCAAAAGGCTTAGATTTGGGAAAAGTCTTTAAGAATTATATAACTGTCAATGTTGCACCTTTTTTCAAAAAGGGAGAGCAAAAAACAATATTAGTTAGCTTAACATTTGTGATTGAGAAAATGTTGGAGTCTGTTATAAAGGATGGGACAGCAGAGCATTTCGAAACACATAATACAATCCAGCAGAGTCAACATGGCTTCATGAAGGGGAAATCATACCGAACAAATTTAGCATCATTCTTGGAGGAGGTAACAAGCAGCACCAATAAAAGGAAGCCAGCAGGTATAATATATTGATTTTTCAGAAGGTATTTGATAAGGTACCACATATAAGATACTTAATAAGCTAAGAGCCCTTGGTACTCAGAGTAGTATATCAGCATGGGTAGAAGATTGGCAAACTAAAGGAAGACAGAGATTTGCGACAAAGGAGATGACCTGTAAATAGTGGAATGTCACTGCCGGGGGAGGCACTATTATTTACAACTTAGATTAATGATTTGAATGAGGAAAGTGAATGCCAAGTTTACAGATGTCACAAAACGTAGGTGGGAAGGCAAGTGGTGAGGATGACATTGAATCTAAAGAGAGATACAGACAGGTTAGTCATGTGGGCCAAAGCTTGGAAAAATGCGGGGGCTGTGCACTTTGGCATAAGAATAAAGAAATGGAATATTATTTAAATGGAGGGAGACTGCAGAAAGCAGCAGCACAGAGGGATTTGGAAATCCTCATGTATAAGCATCAATAAAAAAAACTAGCATCTAAGATCAGCAGATAATAGGTAAGGCAGGCGGTATGTTGGCCTTTATAGAGTCATAGAGTCACACACCCTTCGGTCCAACCAGTCCATGACAACCATAATCCCAAAATAAACTAGTTTCACCTGCCTGCACTTGACCCATATCTCTCCAAACTTTTCCAATTCAAATACCTATCCAAATATCTTTTCAATGTTGTGACTGTCCCTGCAACCATCATTTCCTCTGGTCATTCTACACTCAAGCCACTCTCTGTGTAAAAAAAAAACTCCCCCTCAAGTCTTTTATAAATTTATTCGCCTCTCACTTTAAAAATATGCCCCCTAGTCTTAAAATCCCTCACTTCAGGGAAAAGGCACCTGCCATTCACCTTTTCAATACCCCTCATGATTTTATAAACATCTGTAAAGTCACCCCTCAACCTATTACACTCTAGTGGAAAAAGTCCCAACCTATCCAGCCTTTCTTTATAACTCAAACCTTCCATTCCCAGCAATACCCTGGTAAATCTCTTCTGAACTGTCTCCAGCTTAATAATATCCCTCCTTTGTTGTGGTTCTGTTCGCCGAGCTGGGAATTTGTGTTGCAAACGTTTCGTCCCCTGTCTAAGTGACATCCTCAGTGCTTGGGAGCCTCTTGTGAAGCGCTTCTGTGATGTTTCCTCCAGCATTTATAGTGGTTTGTCTCTGCCGCTTCCGGTTGTCAGTTCCAGCTGTCCGCTGCAGTGGCCGGTATATTGGGTCCAGGTCGATGTGCTTATTGATTGAATCTGTGGATGAATGCCATGCCTCTAGGAGTTCCCTGGATGTTCTCTGTTTGGCTTGTCCTATAATAGTGGTGTTGTCCCAGTCGAACTCATGTTGCTTGTCATCTGAGTGTGTGGCTACTAAGGATAGCTGGTCGTGTTGTTTCGTGGCTAGTTGGTGTTCATGGATGCGGATCATTAGCTGTCTTCCTGTTTGTCATATGTTGTGTTTTGTGCAGTCCTTGCATAGGATTTTGTACACTACATTAGTTTTGCTCATGCTGGGTATCGGGTCCTTCGTCCTGATGAGTTGTTGTCTGAGAGTGGCTGTTGGTTTGTGTGCTGTTATGAGTCCTAGGGGTCGCAGTAGTCTGGCTGTCAATTCGGAAATGCTCTTGATGTATGGTAGTGTGGCTAGTCCTTTGGGTTGTGGTATGTCCTCATTCAGAGGTCCTAATTTCAGAGTAAAGGGTGCCCAGTTAGGAGAGAGTTGAGGACAAATATCTTCTCTCAGGGTAATGCATGTGTGGAATTCTTTACTGTAGAGGGTATTGACGCTGAGGTTTTTAAATATATCCAAGCCTGAGGTAGAATTTTAATTACTGAGTGAATAAAGGGCCATGATGAAAAGGCAGCAAAGTGGAGTTGAGGACTCTTCGATCAGCCATGATCTCATTGAATGATGGAGCAGACCCGATGGGCAGAATGGCCATATACCAGCCTTAGAATGATACTGAATTGGAAGCTTGGGTTAGATGCAGATTTCTGATGCTGGACTGGAACCCAGAACAATCTAACTCGGAGGAAGGACATTACCAACTGATCCATGATATTGACAGTGATCAGTTTAATATATATCAAGGATTACCCGAACTTCCCAAGCTGTTGCCCTATTTTCAATATGTCTGTTTGGTTCTGCAGTCACTTGTACACTAGGGATTGGACGGGGTGGCAGGCTTGTAACCAGTATTGCTGTGAAATTAAAGACTGGAAATCTGAGCACGGACTTGCAGCTAACAGTGCCACATGCTGATTGCAAATCAATACTGGCAGGATCATTACAGGGGTAGTGAAGGAACATTACCATGTTCAAATGAAGCAAACCAAAGATAGACTTCTTCATTATAGCCAAATGAAGGCTGTTGTTGGCATTACAAGAAGTGACTTGTAAAAATGAAGCTGAGAATTACCCGCAGCCAGAGCCTGTTTAAGAAGGACAGCGTGAACGCCAACAGAATAATTTGAAGCAGCAAGGTACTGGAGGTTTACAAAAACAAATTGCATTGTCGGGGGTGGTAGCGGCCAATGGTCCCTCTACAGTCTTTATCCTGTTGTGTGAGGAGCCTGCACGCAGCAGTAGTCCCTGGATGTGGTTGCTCTTGTAGTCAGCATGTGCAACGGTAACCCCCCACCCCGACAAACACACACACACAGACTTTATGACTGCACAGCTTTGAGGGAATGTTGGTGGGAGCCATGGTGAGATTGTCACAAGACCCATAGTTTCAAATTCCATCACAGCCGATGGTAAAATCTGAAATCAATGAATAAACCTCAAATTAAAAGCCACTCTGGTGGTGACTGTAAAGCACACCGTCCAGGGAAGGAAAATCTGCCATTCTTCCTCAATGTTTAACAATGTGGTTGTCTCCAAACCAGTCTTGCTGATCACTACAAAGCCAAAAGAAAGGAATGAAACCAGACAGATATTGTCCTAGGCATTGGAGATGGCTATAGCACTCAATAACAAGCAACACTGCAGATGCCTTCCTGACGTCCAGGGGTTTGTGTCAAAATGGAACGAGCTGTCCCCCTGATGAATGGAGCATGGTCATTCTCACTGAATCATACCTTACCCATAATGTCTCAGACACCACGGGCTGAAATTAGAACTGCATCAAATATTTTTGGAAGGATTTTCCATCCCTATGTCTAGCAAGACTTGTTGCTGGATCTTACTAAACTGCCCTCATTAATGATGTTGAGTCGAAGAGTGTGTTGCTGGAAAAGCACAGCCGGTCAGGCAGCATCCGAGGAGCAGGAGAATCGAGAACCCTTCATCAGGAAGGGCTTCTAAGGAAATAAGGCAGGCTATCAAAGTGAAAGGGAAGGCATACAAAGTGGCCAACACAGCAGGAATCTAGAAGATTGGGAAAACTTTAAAGGTCAACAGAAAATCACAAGAAGAGCTGTAAGGAAAATTAAGATAGAGTATGAGAAAAAAACTAGCACAGAATATAAAGACAGATAGTAAAAGTTTCTATAAATGTATAAAACAAAGGCTAAAGTAAATGTTGGTCCTTTAGAGGATGAGAAGGCGCAGTTAGTTATGAGATATGAGGAAATGGCTGAGGCATTGAGCAGGTACTTTGCATCAGTCTTCACAGTGGAGGGTACTAATAACATGCCAGTAAATGACAAAGAGACGAAGGTAGGAGAGGACCTGGAAACAATGACTATTATGGAAGAGTTAGTGTTGGGTAAGCTAATGGAGCTAAGGATAGACAAGTCTCCTGGCCCTGATGGAATGCATCCCAGGGTACTAAAAGAGATGGCAGTTGAAATAGCAAGAGCACTGGTGATAATTTTCCAAAATTCAGTGGACTCTGGGGCAGTCCCAGCAGATTGGAAAATAGCAAATGTGACACCACTGTTTAAAAAGGGAAGTAGACAAAAGATGGGGAATTATAGACCAGTGAGCTTAACCTCTGTACTGGGGAAGATGCTTGAATCTATTATCAAGGAAGAAATAGCAGCGCATCTTGAAAGAAATTGTCCTGTTGGGCAGAGGCAGCGTGGGTTCACGAAGGGCAGGTCAGGCTTCACAATTCTTTTGGAATTCTATGAAGACATTTCAAGCAAGGTGGGTAATGAGGACCAGTAGACTTGGTGTACCTAGATTTACAAAAGGCCTTTGATAAGGTGCCGCACATGAGGCTGCTGCATAAGATAAGGATGCATGGTGTTAGGGGTAGAGTATTAGCGTGGATAGAGGATTGGTTGACTGATAGGAAGCAAAGAGTTGGGATAAATGAGTACTATTCTGGCTGGCAACCAGTGACTAGTGGTGTGCCTCAGCGATCAGTATTGGGACCACAATTACTTGTAATTTATGTAGATGCTTTGGAGTTGGGGACCATGTGTAAGGTGTCAAAGTTTGCTGATGACACTAAGATGAGTAGCAGAGCAAAGTGTGCAGAGGACTGTGAAACTTTGCAGAGGAACATAGATACATTGCGTGAGTGGGCAAAGGTCTGGCAGATGGAATACAATGTTAGTAAATGTGAAGTCATACATTTTATTAGGAGTAACAGCAAAATAGATTATTACTTGCAGCATGCTGATTTGCAGAGGGACTTGGGTGTCCTTGTGCATGAATCACAGAAGGTTGGTCTGTAGGTACAACAAGTAATTAGGAACTGGGAATTTGTGTTGCGAATGTTTCATCCCCTGTCTAGGTGACATCCTCAGTGCTTGGGAGCCTCCTGTGCAGCGCTTCTGTGATGTTTCCTCCGGTATTTATAGTGGTTTGTCTCTGCCGCTTCCAGTTGTCAGTTCCAGCTGTCCACTGCCGTGGCCAGTATATTGGGTTCAGGTCGATGTGTTTGTTGATAGAATCTGTGGATGAGTGCCATGCCTCTAGGAATTCCCTGGCTGTTCTCTGTTTGGCTTGTCCTAGGCCAACGAGCCACGAAACGACACGACCAGCTATCCTCAGTAGCCACACATGCAGATGACAAGCAACATGAGTTCGACTGGGACCACACTACTATTATAGGACAAGCCAAACAGAGAACAGCCAGGGAATTCCTAGAGGCATGGCACTCATCCACAGATTCTATTAACAAACACATCGACCTGAACCCAATATACCGGCCACTGCAGTGGACAGCTGGAACTGACAACCGGAAGCGGCAGGTACAAATCACTATAAATGCTGGAGGAAACATCACAGAAGCGCTTCACAGGAGGCTCCCAAGCACTGAGGGTGTCACCTAGACAGGGGACGAAACGTTGCAACACAAATTCTCAGCTCGGTGAACAGAACCACAACAACGAGCACCCAAGCTACAAATCTTCTCACAAACCTTGAAGTAATTAGGAAGGCAAATGGGATTTTGCCTTCATTGCTAAAGAGGTTGAGTTTAAAAGCAGGGAGGTAATGTTACAGCTGTACAAGGTGCTGATGAGGCCACACCTGCAGATTTGGTCTCCTTACTTGAGAAAGGATGTTATGGCACTGGATGGGGTACAGAGGATGTTCACTAGGTTGATTCCGGAGTTGAGGGGCTTGGCTTATGAGGAGATGATGTGTAGGCTGGGATTATAGTCACTGAAATTCAGAAGAACGAGGGGGGATCTTATAGAAACAAATACAATTATGAAGCGAATTGATAAAATAGCAATAGATAGGATGTTTCCACTCTAGGTGAGACTAGGACAAGAGGGCATGGCCTCGAGGTTAGAGGGAGCAGGTTTAGAACTGAACTGAGAAGGAACTTCTTCACCCAGAGGGTTGTTAATCTGTGGAATTCCTCGCCCAGAGAAGTAGCTGATGCTACTTCAGTAATCACTTTTAAAGTTAGGGTAGATACTGTTCTGAAAAATAAAGGAATTAAGGGATATGGTGAAAACACGGGTAAGTGGAGCTGAGGCCACAAAAAGATCAGCCACAATCTTATTGAGTGGTGGAGCAGGCTGGAAGGGCCAGCCGGCCTACTCCTGCTCCTAGTTCTTATAGTCCTATGTTCTTATCTCCAGCATCTGCAGTCCTCACTTTCTCCTCATTGACTATGTACGCTGTCCCTGTGATATCCCTCTCATCCGGTTCCAGTCCCATTCTCAGCACACCCTGCTTCCAGAACAACTTCCCACTCAGTGGATATCACTAAATGACAGGCATCCCATGCCCCAGTGCCATCTTTGAAATGCCCTGACAAGCAATGGTAACCCGGTATTGTCCGTCACTGCCAATGTAATGGCACAGCTGCTTTGGAGCTATGTTACTGATGGTACACAGCTGGCATGGCTGACACTCACTCACATCTACAACTCCATTCACTCAACCTCCGCACTGTTTAATTACCAGGCCTCAGAGTTTACCTGTTGACAGCCGCATCCTATCTATTCTCTCTCTCTCTACACTCTCTCTCTCACACTCTCTCACTCACACTCTCTCTCTCACACTCTCTGTCTCTCTCTCTCACACTCTCTCTCTGCCACTTCCAGTTCTCTGGAGGAACTCAGTGCTTGGCACTGCTGCCTCACAATGCCAAGGATCAAGGTTTGAATCCAATTTCCCTCCCACCATCCTTGACAACCACACTCCATTAAGGTAATGACGCCCCCGTCCCCGGGTGGCTCCTTTAGCACCCCATTGGCACACGCCTCAATGATATACACATGGACAGACAGGACCTTTCATGGATAGGAGTACATTGGGATGGTGCCTATGGACTGTGCCCGTGGATGCTGTTTGATGCTGAGCAGCACAAAAGGCTTTTCATGGCCAATAATGAGCTGTAATCACCAAGTGCCTTCTCTCGGCTTCCATATTGAAAATTCTCAATACCCAGTTTGTTTGGTAAGATTTAAGTTGAGTAGTAACGTGGAGAGTTGTACATTAACAAACTTTAATCCCCCATTAATTGGCAACTCGCCATTTCCCGGTGAGAATTGGCCACACCGTTGGGCAGATGCAGAAAAGATGCAGGCAGTTGCTCCCGACGTCAAGATTCCTGCAGCGATTTTGCAACAAATTTCACCACAGTCAAAACGTCGTTCAGACCCTAGACGATTCTGCCCCACATTACTGTCTGGATATGTCTTTCCCACTGACAGGACACAATAACCATTAGTGGAGCACAGCAGTATTCAGTCAGCAGAAGACGATTTCAAAAGATATAGAAAGTGCTAGAAGATCAGCTGTGTGTCACAGTCAACCTTAGAATTCATTCTTAGAATTGATGTTCCTTAGACAAAGGCCACTGGCAACAATAAATCAATGAATGTGGCTTTTCAGAGGCTGAAATGTTGGAGTTGGTGATTGTCTCGACACGAATCATAGTATTTTATAAAGACATCTGGGGAAAAAGAATCACAGCATTAATTCACTGCTAGCAGAAGGCAGTAAACATGAAGCCATGGTAGCTGAACAACAACACCTGCAACCACTAGGTACACAAACAGAATGGACATAAAAAGCAAGCAAGCAAGCTGTGTGGCAAATGAACTGTAATATAGCCATCACAATGCTGTCCTGCATTCCAAGATCAGTGCATGACAAGCAGCAGAAATGGGCACTAAACCAACCAATACAACAAATCTGGCTGTAAAAATGCAGCCAGAGGTTATAACTTGGTGCCACTGAACAGAAGACAGACACAGAGGCATAGCAAGAGTAGCAAAGAATTCTCCAGGGATCTGTTGTGCATGTTAGACAATAAACAAAGTTCATATGAAGGATACAGGCTGAGATTGTTGGAACTCAATGGTACAATTGACAACCGCTAAATTAATTGCAAGGCAAATGGTATGTTGACCTTTATAGAGTCATACAGCACAGAAATGGACCCCTTCGGTCCAACCACTCCATGCCGACCATAATCCCAAACTAAACTAGATCCACCTGCCCGTGACTGGCCCACGCAATGGGTCTCCAATATTTTGTATTGGCTCACTAACAAAGCAAAACAATTTGAAATGGAAACCAAAAAATTTGTTACCTAGTAGCAGAGAAGGGAATTGGCGGGGTAGGACTAACATCATGAATGGCTGTCAACGTTGTGACTATCCATGATGTCACTGATGAAGGCTTAATGGCAGCAGAGTCCATGAATATCCACACTGAGTCAGTCCAGGATTTACAACAATTGGATAGGGTGGGAAGATTTGAAGGCAATGCCATATTCCACCTCAGAGTTGATGCAATTCTATCAGTATAGAAAACTATACTGATAACATAGTATTCACATACAAGAGAAACTGAAGTGCAGCTGAATGAGATTCCAACTTAGGAGGAGTTGAATCCCAAATTCACAGGAGCTAAATTCTTCTCTGGGCTAAATACCAAACATTGATATTGGTCAGTACACATAGCTACAGGATCTTGGAATCTACCTTAGGAAGAGATTGGATGACTTTTCAGTTGATCAAGGTCTTTACCAGCACCAAATGTGGACAGAATTAGACAAAATGTGCCTGGATGCATTAGCATTGCTGATATTATTGTGTTTTGGGCAAAACCAAAGAAAACCATGATTGGGATCTTCACTCACAGATAGATGCTTCACCATGAATTATACCTTTCCAATGGTAAGAAGAATCAGTTGAATGTAAATCAGATAGATTTTTTGGATATGTATGTTCAGGTTGTGGAATCCATCTTAATTCAGATAAAGTCAAAGATTCAAGACGGAACAAGACAAAGGAGGGATACAGGGATTCCTTCAGCTTCTGGGAACCATCCACTCTGAACTTTTCTGACAAAGCACCATTATTATGAGAGCTGCTAAAGAAAGATGTACCATGAGCATGGCTGGAGGACGGTCAACGTGTGAATGTCTCAAACAAGCGTTGTGAGCAAAAACTGAACTCTGCAATACAACAAAAACAGGAATGGCTGGAGAAACTCAGCAGGTCTGGCAGTTTCAGCGGAGAGAAAGCAGAGTCAATGTTTCAGGTCTAGACAAACTTTCATCAGAACTCGTAATAGCTAGGAAAAGGTAGTTTAAATTGCTGAAGACCGAGGAGAGGGTAAAGGATTAAGAGGAGTGGGGATGGAGTCAAGATTAGATTCCATACAGGTGTGGAAACAGGCCCTTCGGCCCAACAAGTCCACACCGACCCTCCGAAGAGCAACCCACCCTGAACTATTCCCCTGCATTCACCTGTCACTAATGCACCTAACACTATGGGCAATTTAGCATGGCCAATTCATCTAACCTGCACATCTTTGGACTGTAGGAGGAAACCCACACAGACAAGGGAGAATGTGCAAACTCCACACAGACAGTTGCCTGAGGCAGGGATTGAACCCAGGTCCTTGGCACTGTGAGGCAGCAGTGCTAACCGCTGAGCCACCATTCCTGATAAAGGGCTTTTTCCCGAAATGTTGATTTTCTGGCTCCTTAGATGCTGCCTGACCTGCTGTGTTTTTCCAGCACCACTCTAATCTTGACTCTAATTTCCAGCATCTGCAGTACCCAGTTCCGCCGAGGAGTGGAGATGGAACCCACATGGAGAAAAAGGCAGGCAAACATGGATAATGGTAAGCCAGGGAAGGAGAAAAGCTGATCAGAGGGACCATGAGTCAGTGAAAATGGGTTGACTGTGCTGAGGCAGCCCATGTGAAGTTACGGCTAGGCTGGGGGTGGGTAAAGGATCTGGAAGAAGATGTTCAAACCTTAAAATTATTGAACTCAGTATAAAGTCCTGAAGGCTACAGGGTTCCCAAGTGGAAAAGGAGATGCTGCATAGTTATTGCACAATGTTCAGCAGATTCGTGACTTATCTGATACTAATAAGCCCTTTTCCTCATAAATTTATATGACACTACCATAGTGGGTACTCCTTAAGACACTCCTCATTGTTAACCCTTTTTGACCTTTATGCTTTTAGACGACACAGGGATTTGCATATCTGTAGAGTTTTCCTTATTAATTTTTTCATTTCAGTGTATGGAATGCTGATTATTAGTTACAGTAGATAGATGAGAGAAAACCTATGAAAATTCATACCTTATTATCAAAGTGAATTAAACTCATCTGGCTAGACCACTAGATTTCACCTATTATTAACTTATCTGACAGTCTGTCTCTGTCTCTGTCTCTGTATTGTCCATGAGTTACTATTCATTGCTTTTGACACTGTGGAGCAGTTTGACGAAGCAGGGCTCAAGGATATCACAATTCGTATGGGGCCCATGATGTTGGTATGATTCTGTACCATATTGTGGGCATCTAATCAACACCTCACCCAATACCTCAGATTAACCTAAACTCTGTAGCGCTATCTCAGCTCTATTTGCCTGAAACAAGAACAGCTTTCTGCAATCAAGATTGTCCACTTCCAGTTTTGATTAATAAGGACAGCAAAGAACTAAACAAATCATTGTCAATTATAGTATGATTAGAACACAACAAGCAATAGTCAAATCAAACTTTATGCATTAAGCACCACAATGAAGACAAGCAACCTTTTATAATGTGTTGACAGTTTAAACATGTGGAGATCTTTCTGAAACTGTATCTGTCCTTTCTGGTGAATGAAGTTATTGATTCAGTGGGCAGAGGTTTAATGATTTGTTAGTCTTGCTGGAAACCAATCTTCGTAACTTTTCAGTGGGGCAACTTTGGTTCACACTCGTTCAGCAGTTTCACTCTCGCCTCATCATCAGTAAGTAGTGGGATCACATTCTGCTTCCTAAACTTCACCTCAAAAACTCATCAGATACTGTGTTGGGTAAGGGTTTTTAAAACTGTTTTTAAAAATAGGTTGTACAATTATAAACTGCATCATAGCTTTTAAATCATAGAATTTATTATTGAATCTTAAATAATTCTCCAGAACCATTCAGAACGATGTAGACATGTCTGAATCTAGTCATGGGGATGTCTTCATGTCACACAGAGATCTGAAGGAAGAAAAAGGCCACTTTCTTTTCTTTTAACAACATGGCAAATCTTTGCACCATTTTCTTTTTTGACCTCCCAATTGCCAAATGGAGTACCACGAGTCTTACCACAGTGTACTGATATTTCCTAATGTTACCCCCATCCCCCAGTAATCTGACACTGGCAGAGTTGTATCTTGAACTGAACACTCCACCATTCCATCTTTGCCCACCTCAAAATGCTACCCCACCCTACTGCACATTAACCCTTGACCCACCTGGCAAAATACCCCATACTTCCTCACTAACTTTCACAGGAGCTGTCAAGCTGACTGGCTGGGTTGCTGGACAGTTAAACAACAGACCACAGCACACTGGCTCCTGTAAAAAGGCAGGTGGATTTCCACACCGATAATCTTCCCTGCTGCCTGCACATCTTAGACCAGTCCTTTTGTCAAAGTGTCTTTGACAAAGGGTCAGTTAGACTCGAAACGTCAGCTCTTTTCTATCCTTACAGATGTTGCCAGACCTGCTGAGATTTTCCAGCATTTTCTCTTTTGGTTTCAGGTTCCAGCATCCGCAGTAATTTGCTTTTATTTTAGACCGGTCCTTGTTCTTTTGCAGCAGGGGGCTCTGATTGAGTTTCTGGGCAAAAATCATCAAATGTAAGTGTGCATTTTTTTATTGTTTTCTCCAATCAGGGTGGGCTATAAGATCCCAATTGACATTCTTCGGCCATTTTCTTACATATTGTCCGCCACTGCCCTTTTCCTCGTCCTACCTTCCACTTGGATGAAAATTTTGTATTTAAAATGTAGCATTGAGGAGAAAAGATAAATTGTTTTTCTTGAAAAACAACACCAAATCATTTTTTTGCATTATATTTGTTCCTATTGGAGCTAGATATGTGGTGTGAAAGCACGTTGATTTCTTTCTTGTGCAACGCAGAGAATGTTGCATTTTGGAGGTGCTGTTATTCAATGTGATGCTAAAATGTGACGTCCTATCTACTCTTTAAGGTGGATATCAAATATCTCATTTGGGAAGGAATTACTACAGTGTGCTCTTGACAAAAAAATATTCTTTTTCTAATATAAATAGCACAAATGTTCTGATCATTATCATGCTAATGTTTATGAGAGCTTCCTGTGCATAACTTGACTGCTGTGCTTAAACACTTTGCTGGAACAAAAAATAAATTCAGAGGCTGACCAACAGTTATTCATAATGAGCATAAAAGTAGGCTGTACAAACCAAGATTCTATTGGCATACGTTGGATCCCAGCAATGGATCCCAGAAGGCAAAAGTCCTGTTGATCCACTATTTTGACAATCACTTCTTAAGGATCCTTTCTCAGGAGGTAAGCTCTGAAAATCCAGTCAGGGCTTTGTCACACTGCAAGATACTGATGCCCAAGCAGTCTGTGTAAAGTGCAACATTGGGTGCAAGTTACACTGCAACACCCACTTGGTCCTTGAGAGTGTTGTTCAGTTCTGGGCTGGGGCGATGAGTAGAATCGCTATCAGAATCCTGCTGATCTCAAATCATGTTATAAGTTAATTTAGGATTTATGTCTTTATTGTGGAACAGTTGTGGTTCCAGGTGATGTTCTTACTAGATAAGTAAAATCCAAGAATGAAATACGAACATATGGCCACTCAGCCCTTCACGCCTGCTCTCCTGTTCAACAGGATCTCAGCTCATATGATTTGAACTTCAACTCTACATTCCTGCCTACCTCCCAATGATGTTTCATCTCCTTGGTAATCAAAAATCTATCTTCCACTGCCTTTAAAGATATTTAAAGATTCTGCCTCCAATTCATTTTGAGGGAGGGAATTCCCAAGGCTCTCAATCCCCTGAGAGAAGCAATGTTTCCTCCTCTCTGATTTAAATGGTTTCTCCCTTATTTTTCGATCAACAACAGTAGTACCCTCTTGTTGTTAAAAAACCGAATGGACTCTCAAACTCTTAACATTTACCTGTATCTGTGTTTTTGTTTTTGCCGCTGTTTACCTATTATTTACTCCATCTATGCTACTTAACTCTGTGATCTGCCTGTATTGCTTGCAAGACAAAGCTTTTCACTGTGCCTCGGTACACAGACAATAATTCAATTAAATTAAATTCAATTCAATAAATCATGACTCTGAGTTCTAGATCCTCCCACAAGAGGATACATCCTCCCAACAAATCAAGTTCTCTCAGGATCTAATGTATTTCAATTAAGTCACTTTTGATTCTTCTAAACTCCAGAGGATGGAGGCCTAGCCTGTCTAGTGTTCTCTGAACTGCCTCTGATGCATTAATACCCTGTAAATATGGTGCCCACTACTGTGTTCAGTAGTTCAGACACAGTCTCACCAATGTCCTGTATGAGTGAAGTAGACCCCCTCTGCTCTTGCATTCACGTCTCCTTGCAATAAACCATAATATTCTATTAGCCTTCCTCCTTACTTGCTGCACCTGCATACTAACTGCATACTAACCGTCTATGATTTATGCTCTGTGACATCCAGATCTCCATGATCTTAGAGCTCTGTGCCGTCTTACCATTTAGATTTTAAAAAATTCTTTCTATCTAAATGGACAACTTCACAACTTACCGATGCCGTATTCCATTTGCTGGATCTTAACCCACTTACGTAACCTATCTATGTTCCTTTGTAGACTCCTTATATCCTCTGCATAACTCACTTTCCCTCTGATCCTAGGGTCATGAGCAAATTATGCTACCGTACCTTCAATTCCTTCATCTAAACCATTTATATAAATGGGAAAGAATTGAGGGCCCCAGCATCACTCCTGTAGCACACCATTCATGACATCCTGTCAACCTGAAGAAGACCCACTTATTCTTACTCCCTGCTTCCTGTTAGCCAGCCAATCTTCTACCCATGCCAATATGTTACCCTTGTGATACTGAGATTGCATGATCAGCCATGATCATATTGAATGGTGGTGAAAGCTCGAAGGGCCAAATGGCCCACTCCTGCACCCATTTTCTATGTTTCCATGTTTTTAAGAGCTTTGCTTTCTTCAATAATCTCTGTGGCAAATATAAATCCTATATATCCAGTGGTTCCCTTTCATCTACAATACTAGTCACTTCTTCAAAGGACTCCAATAAATTAGTGAAACATGATTTCCTCTTGTTGAACCATTTTGGTTCCGTCTGATTATCTTGAACTTATCTAAGTGCCCTGTTATAACATCTTTAATAATATTGAATAATAATATTTTCCTTATATAACAGATGTTAATTAAACTGGCCTGTACTTTACTGCTTCCTGCCTCCCTACCCCTTTAAATAAGGGGGTTATATTAGCTATGTTCCAATCTAAAGGAAACTCATCCAAATCTACGTGAAATTTAGAAAATTAAAACGAATGCATTAACTCTTTTGCTGACTACTTTTTCTAAGACCCTCCGATAAAATCAGGCACTTGTCTACTTTCAGTTCCAACAATTTACTCAGTATTACTTCCCCGGTAATTGTAATTTTCTTGAGTTCCTTCCTTCCTTTCACTTCCTGATTTACAGCAATTTCTGTGATGTTATATCCACGACATGAAGACTGATCAAAAATACCTAGTTCAATTTCTGTGATTTATCATTTTATCTTTTACTAAAATTCTAAGTCCATTTCTGACGCTGCGCTCCCTAAGATTTTGAATCCCTACAACAGGATTTTTTTTACATTAATCACAACTCAGTACATGAGGCATACCTCACTTGTGGTGAGATGTCGCACAAAAAGTAAACTTGGAAACAAAAGCACCAAGAACTGAGAGCGCTGAAAATCGGAAACAAAAAATAGCTGGAGAAATTCAGCAGATTTGGCAGCATCAGTGGAGAGAAAGTAAAAATCAATGTTTCGGTCCAGTAACCCCTCTTCAGAACAGTAAAGAGAGTTGGAATGTCAAGGGAAAGTGCCAATAAATGTAACTTTTTTTCTTTATTTCTCCATTTGTACCTAAAAACTTTGTACCTAAGATGGCGTCATGTGTGACAACACTATAAACTTTTCACTGTACCCTTGTACTTGAGTGCACGTGACAATAAAACACAATTCTAATTCTAGATGACTTGTTCCTGTTTTGATATTCCCAATGATCTTTCATTTAAAGCAAGTAAAATTAAAGACAAGATGTAGGGGACTTTGCAGAACAATTTTTACCTGCGCTGAGACTAAGACATCTTTGAGCAGTTTTGAGCACTGAGAAGCAATTGGTAGCTCAGCTGTAGCTCAGAGTTAGCATTCCTGCCTTTTAAGTCAGAAAGTTGTGCTGACAAAACCCACTCCAGAGACTGACTATTTGACTGACACTTTCAGCACAACAGTGAGGGAGTGCTGTACTATTGGTGGTATCATTTTTCAAACAAGGAGTTTAGCCGAGGCCCTGTCTGCTTTTCCAACCTAGTTTACTGTATCCGCTGCTCCCGATGTGGTCTTCTCTACATCGGGGACACCGAATGTAAACTTATGGCACAGTTCACCGAGCATCTCAGCTAACCGCAGGGGACAACCGGACCTCCTAGTCACTGCCCATTTCAATTCCCCAATCATTCTCTTTCCGACATGCCCATCCTTGGCCTCCTCCATTGCCAAAACAAACCACAGCTCCTCTTGGAGGGACAACACATTATCTTCCACCTGGGTACCCTACAGCCCAGAGGACTCAACGTTGAGTTCTCCAATTTCAAAAAACCTCCTTCCCCATCCCCTGACTTCCTTCGCAGCCTCTCCCCATCCCTTCCACTGCTCCCTGCCTCTAACTGGATCCATTCCTCCCATTGACCAACCGGGTCATACTCTCTACCTGTCTTCACCTGTACCCACTTCACCACCCTGCCCCCACCACCAACTTTATCTGCAGCAGCCCCCACACCCACCCCAATCCTGAAGAAGGGCTACACCTGAAATGTTGACTTCACCTCCTGATGCTGCCTGGCTTGCTGTGTTCTTCCAGCTTTCTGCTTGTTTACTTCAGAGGTGAGCATACAAGATATTATGCTTGCTATTCCTCCCAGTTTCATGGCTATTTGTTATCTCTCAAGCAACTTTGGTGAGACAGATTACTGTGCCAACATGGGATGTAGCTGTAAATTGAATTACCATATTTTCTACATTACTGTAAAGATTATATTTATGTTCTTCATTTACAGAGGAACCTTGATTATCCGAAGGACACAGGCGGGCAGTATTTCATTCAATTAATCAAATTCTGGATAATTGAATGCCAGATAACATAGTTTAGTCAAGCATCGGGACCTCGCAATCTTGCCGGATAATCCAATATTCGGATAATCGAATGCCGGATAATGGAGGTTCTTCTGTATTTGTAAACCCTTCCGAATTTCTCTGAGGTCATGTCAGTCCTACAGAAATGGAGATTTTGAATTGTTGTGATAAGGGAGATGGAGGGACAATGAACAATTGTTAGACAGAGGGTACGCAATAGATGTCAAATGTGGATCCAAAGTAAGAAGATTGTTCCTGAAAAATGTTTCTGTTTCTTTTGAAAGTATGTGTGTGGGAATGGTTGTGTCTGATAGATATAGATTTCAAATAGCAGAATCTGTAATTCAGCTGTTAGCTAACTAGCAAAGCACAGCTCCTGGATTTTAAATGACCTCCCAGTTTTGCTGAAACTATTGGCAACAGCTGGCTAAATGCAGACATTTGACAAACAATATAATTGCATATTTGCATTATCTTAACCTCAAAGGGTTTTTTTACTTTATACTGATTATCAAATAATGACTGTTTAGCCATAAAATAGATAAGATGTTCATTCGTTTTGTGGATGCCAAATGAAGAGCTGTGGAGTTTAGGTCAATCCAAAACATTTACATGGATTAATTTTTGTTCAGCGTGGGTGTGAAGGGATATGGAAACAAGCCAGGAATGTGTTCTTAAAATTCTTGTTTGCAAAATATTTCACAATGATAGAGGAGGAAAACAACGTTGGGAAGGTGTCAGTGATGATAGGAAGATGACATTACAGTTCTAATTAGGATATGTTTGATATTTACAAGCCTGAAGCTATTTGGCTTGATTTAAGGAATGGACAGACATTTTAAGGAGTTTTATTTTAATACCGGTCCAAACAGTGTGGAGGAGATAAATGAACATACTTGTTGGCAAATTTGAGAGGTGAAAGTGTGGACTGCAGATGCTGGAGATCAGAGCTGAAAATGTGTTGCTGGAAAAGTGCAGCAGGTCAGGCAGCATCCAAGGAGCAGGAGAATCGATGTTTCGGGCATAAGCCTGAAGAAGGCCTCATGCCCGAAACATCGATTCTCCTGCTCCTTGGATGCTGCCTGACCTGCTGTGCTTTTCCAGCAACACATTTTTCAAATTTCAGAAGTGAGCAAATTTTACAACTTTGCCTGCTCAGCAGATAGCCTTGAGTTCTCTAATCCAATTAAAGTTGGCAGGAGTGGGGCAAGAGAAGATCACCAACAAAGGAGAGCCATGTTGCCAGACACCCAGGTAAATTTAAGATTTCACATGGACCAGACTAGCGGGCAATGGGAGGGGAGGATGAAGGAGGAGCACAGCCTTGTTATGGTAAAGAAGGGGTAAATACATGGACGTGTCTCAGTTGGAAGAGGAGCTATTAGTCACCTTGCAGCTGGCTATGCTAATGCCTTGGCACCTGATCCAGGCACCTGCTGGTAAAAGGAGCAGTACAGCACAGTGGCTAGCATGCCTGCCTCACAATGTCTGGTTCCTGGGTTCGATTCCAACCTCAGTTGACTGTCTGTGTGGAGCTTGCACATTCTCCCCGTGTCTGCGTGGGTTTCCTTTGGGTGCTCTGGTTTCCTTCCAAAGTCCAGGGATGTACAGGTTAGGAGGTTTGGCCATGCTAAATTGCACCATAGAGTCCAGGGATGTTAAGATTAGGTGGGTTGGCCATGCTAAATTGCGGAGAAAGTGAGGTCTGCAGATGCTGGAGATCAGAGATGGAAATGTGTTGCTGGAAAAGCGCAGCAGGTCAGGCAGCATCTAGGGAACAGGAGAATCGACGTTTCGGGCATTAGCCCTTCTTCAATTCCTGAAGAAGGGCTAATGCCCGAAACGTCGATTCTCCTGTTCCCTAGATGCTGCCTGACCTGCTGCGCTTTTCCAGCAACACATTTCCATGCTAAATTGCCCCATAGAGTCCAGGGATGTTAAGATTAGGTGGGTTGGCCATGCTAAATTGCCCCATAGAGTCCAGGGATGTTAAGGTTAGATAGGTTGACTAAATTTCCCCATAGTGTCCAGGAATGTGCTGGCTAGGTGGATTAGCCATGGGAGATGCAGGGTTACAGAGACAGGATGGGGGGGTTGAGTCTGGGTGAGCTGCCCTTCAGAGGTTTGGTGTGGACTCGATGGGCTGAATAGCCTGCTTTCACCCTGCAAGGCTTCTATGAAATTACCAATGATGTTGTGTAAAGCAAAGAGCACAATGCCTCTCCTGTGTTGCTCATTTTATTTTTTTAATATTCCCCCTACCCAGTTCAAAGGCAGCCCACACCCAGGGAGGGTGTAAAATTCCAAATACTGTACAGAGAAGGAAGAAGGGAAATTTGTGATTTCTGTGTGGAATGTTTTAAATTAATAGGAATAACTTTCAGCTGGGTGAACATATGCATTTGGGTTCAGGTGTTGGGGAGGTGATCAATGATTTCAACCTGTTGACAATGTCAGTTCCCCCGGTGCTCATGCCCCTGGAACAGGCAGAATTGAGTCAATGAGGGCAGTACTGTTGCAGGTTCAGTTTGCCCTAATTTCCTGGAATATGCCCATGAAAACTAAGCAACTCAGGCAGTTGAAGCCAAGACTGGGGAATATGCCAGCAGGGGGAGCTGGTGGGCTCCTGTGACACAGTGATAGCGTTTCTGTCATCTAAGACAGGAGTTTTGTCTGTAATAACATCTCTGAACAGCTTGATTGGTAAATATCAGTTGGGGGAGGTCGTGGGGTCATTATGTCACTGAACTAGTAATACAGAACACCATTTGTGGGGGAATGAGTTTATTCCAACCATTGTAGACTTTTTCAAAAAATCTGGAATGGAAGGCTAATTCAATGGCAAACATGGAACTACTGCTAATTGTTGCAGCAAATGTTCATCTAGTTCATGCATGTTCTTTTGGTCAAGGAAATCCTTGCTTTGACTGGCCTATGTATGACTCCAGGCACAGCAATGTGGTGGACTCTCAACTGTCCTTTAGAGATGGACAATGTTTGTTGACCGAGAAAGCCACACCCACATCCACGAACAACTGAGGAAAGAAAATATTCTCAGGTATTTTGATTTTGCCTACAGGTCGTTCTGATACAACACGCGTTTTGATAACGCAGATTCACTATAACACGATTGAAGAATTGGGGATGCTGCTTCTAAAGTGTGAACTTTTAAATCATCAGCAACCCTTTAAGCGCTGGTTCTAAAGTGTGATTATCCTATAACATGGGGTTGCTTAAGAACGCAACCATCACATTATAGAAGAACTGACTGTACTTGTGTAAACATTTAAGTGGAGGGAACATTGAGGTATATGGTAATGTTGTGGTTGTGTTACTGGGTGAGTAATCCACAAGCCTGGACCAACAGATCTAGCAATGTAAATTCAAATCCCACTTTGGTAGCTAGAGAATCTAAGTTAAAGTTAATTGATTTTAAAATCTTAAGTTTTTGAAAATAGCTAATGACAAGAATGGTGACCTTGAAACTCCAAGCTTTCTGTAAAATCTCATTTGATTTACTAATGTCTTTTAGCAAAGTATTTAACAATGGTGAAGAAAATGAGGAAGGGCATGTAAGTATTGATTACAGTTTGTGTTATGGTTCTAAACTGGATCTATCACATGTTTATAGGCCTGATTCTATTTAGCTACAGTTATGAGCAGAGAGCTGCAACATTGCTAAGTCTTTCTATAGAGTTTCAAATAGTGCAATAGCAGTGAATGAGAGAATATGATGGCAAGATTCAATGACAAGGAACAAAAACAGAGCAGCAATAACAGGACACTTCCTTTATCCCAATACAGATTGTGAAAATTATAAAAGAAAATATAAGCAGTCACCCACTCCAGTGCAGCTTAAAAGCCAGGGCTGAGCCCACCTTTCCTTGGACAGTTCAACCGAAGCCAATTTTATGGCTGTCCCACTTCTCTTTATGTGGTCAGTCCTATACGTGCTTCAGATCCACAACAATGTGATTGGCTTTCTGAACTATTTCAGAGTATGGTTGAGAACCATTCAGTCGTGTTTAGGAAGGCTGTTTGTTACCACCCTCTTCAGGACAACTGGGTATTAGCAATAAACACAACCCTTATCAGTATTACGCACATCTAATGGATGAATAGGAAAAATAACTATACACACATTGAATAACACTTTGAAAGTTTGGGACTCAGATCAGCATGAGTGACTTTGATGATCAACAGTGGTATGTTGCTCACAGATCTGCAGCTAAAGAGGGAATCGATAGACAAGTACAAATCATAGAATGTAATCTTTACTGCAGACAGAAGATAACTTTCTTTGCCTTTATATCCGAGGAGACTCATTGTGTCCCATCAGGTGGTGTCAGATAGTTACAGCTGACTGCAGTAAGGTTTTTCAGCCACACATTACCAATAAGTAGCACAGACAGCAACCATCTTCGAAGCTTTTGTCTCAGGAGGCCCTGTCAGACACATTTTCAGAATCTTGCAGTCGGTGCACACAAATGAGTAAAACAAGAGACTGATAATAGTACAAGATCAGGTGAAGGAGCTGTATTACCTATGTCTGCAAGGATGCCAACTGAACAAGTAGGAACCTTGCTTTCCCCAGAGTTCTACAAGTTTCCCATAATGCAATGCATTATCAACTGCATTCAGCAAATAAACCAACCATAGGTCATCCTGGATATTTGTCAACCTTAGTGGGTTGCAATGTGCAACTGCTGAGACATTAAAATGGTACGTCTACACAGGAGGAACAAAACCCACCAGGCGTACGGTGCATGGCCAATTGAATGCTGCTTTTGCTCAAACACGCTCAGAACCCATTCTGGAAATGAAGGCTAGCATTCTATCAGGCTGTTTATTTGGTTTCCATTCCTGCTTGTGATATCCCAACGTAGGGTGAAATTTACAGATCCAGTGAGAAACCATATCCCTTTGAGAAGGAATTTTACTAATCAGCTCAAAAACCACCAGGCCGATCAGTCTAACCTTAATAGTGGGGAATTGATGGGTGTATTTTCTGTTGCTCGTAGTGGTGAGTTTGGAAGCGGGTAGGGTACATAAGCAGGCAAGGATGATGATGTAGCTGCAACGCATTATGTTCTTGATTTATCAGAACCCAATTCCAGGCAGCAAAGCCCATGGTTGACTTTGCCATTTAAGACCTTAAGTAACCAACTAACAACTGCTTAAGGGTCTCTGCCATTAGGGTGAACCCAGTTACAAATGGCCTGTCACTATGTGTTGTGCATGGTGACTGCTTCTCTCCTCTGGGTAGGGAGCAGGCATGCAGTGTGTCTTTTGATCAAAGGCAATTAGTGCACGATCCAAAGACTGTATATTGGAAAGGGGAATGCCCTGTTTCCAGTTTTTCTCTGCACCCCTCTCATCACTTACTTCGTCCTGGGTCCTCCCTGATACTGGGACCCTGAAGGTCCAGCCTGTTACAGCCTGTTCTGTGGTTCTGCTGAACACAAGGACGTCCTGCTTTGAGTTACCTGACAGCTCTGTCTGACCAGGACTTCAACTTAATGCTGAGAATAGAGAAGAGTAGGTGCTGGTTTCCTCATGTGCTGATTTTGAGATATCTCCAATGTTGTATTAGTTTGTAATCTATTATGAAGTGTATTCCAATTCCCATTCCCAATTCAGCTAAAACCTAACTGTTTAAAAACCTTTCAGAAGCCTCTGTAATTTGCATTAAATAATACTTCATATTAGTTCAGGGTCCTCTGGTGATCTCAGCATTGCCTGATTGGCTTGAGGTTTGATGGCCTTCCTGGAAAAGGCAGAGTGGGTCTCTCACCAGTTCTCGAGACACTTGACATGATCCCTCCTCCCCGGCCTTCAAGAAGTTTCCACTTGGTAATTCAGGACAAAATGAATTGGCACTTGGGTAAGTCTGAATCATTGAAGGAAAGCCAGCATCGATTTGTTAAGTGTCATATTTAACAAATTTGAGGTAACTGTTGAGGTAATGGAGATGATTGCTGAAAGTAATGCCATTGAAGTAATGTGCAAGAATTTCCAGAAGGCATTTGATAAAATAGAAAGCAATAAAGTAATGAGCAAATTTACAAATCACAGAGAAAAAGAGACAGGAGTAATATGAATACAAAAGTAGCTGAGTGACAGGAAGGAATGTGGTGATTAAATGGTTTTCCAACTGGAGGAACGTGTATGTCGTGGGCTTCTCTGGGATTGGCATTAATGCCCTGGCTCTTCCAGATGTATATTAAAGACCTAGACCTCTGTATTTCTCAATTTCAAAGTTTTCAGATGATATAAAACTTGGGATTATTATGAACCATGAAGAGGAGAGTGTAGAACTTGAAAACTAATTAAGACGGTTGGTATGTGCGGACATGCAGCAGTTGAAATTTTAATACAGAGAATAGTGAGGCAATTCATTGCGGTAGAAGAGCATGAAATCAAATAAGGTCATCCTAAAGGGGGTTCATGTACATCAGGATCTAGGTGTGTATTTCAACATAACACTGAAGATAGCAAGACAGATAGAGAGTGGTTAATGAAGCAAACAATAGGTTATTCACAACTTGATGATCCCAAAGATGGGCAGCATGGTGACACAGTGGTTAGCACTGCTATCTCACATTACTAAGGACCCGGATTCAATTCCTGCCTTGGGTGACTATCTATGCAGAGTTTATACATACTCCTCCTGTCTGTGTGGATTTGCTCCAGGTACTTTGATTTCCAACCACAGGCCAAAGACGTGTAGGCTATGTGGATTAGCGATGGTAAATGTGAGTTATGGGGATAGGATGAGGGTAGGTCTGGGTGGGACATTCTTCAGAAGGCCAATCAGACTCAATGGGTTGAATGGTCTCTCTCTGCACTGTGGGGATTCTATGTATCTACCTTTTGTGCACATTCAACTCTATTTGATAATCCCAAAGAGGACTGAGCCACCTCAAAAGAGCTATACCTTACCTTTGCAAGAGAGTACTTCACCTCTCCAAAGAAATCTACTGGTACAGTACTCTTTTCTCAAGGGTCTAAAGCTACAATTTATGTGAGAAAATTGGTTGCTGAAATTTCCTTTGGTTTGAGGACAATAGCATTTTTAAACTTGCAGCTGTCTCTGTGAACCATGGCCGTGTGAAAAACATCCCACCTCTATTCCCTCCACACTAGTTCCCCAGGAATCAGACCTCCTGTAACATTTGGGTTAAGTTTGGGAACTCTGGCTCTGCAAAATATTCAAGACCAGCTGAATAGCTCCTTCAGAGGACCAGCAAAGATATGACTGGCTGAATGGCCTCTGCCTGTGCTGTAACCATTCTGTGGATCCATGATTATCAATCTGCTGAAACTTTGGAAACATTTAACAATTAACCGGGCCAATACAATACTGGAGTTACACCGAAGACAGACAAGATAGAGTTGGCATGTCGCTTAAATGAAAGCCATTTGTCTATGACTATCCAATAGTTCTAATGGTGTTTTTGTAATGCAGAGTTGACCAGACTAATTGGATTTAACTTCAAAGTTTGGCAAGGTTTTGATTTGGTCTCCAATATTTTGGGGTATTAGCACGCATTGGGCTTTGTTCATCTGTTTCACCTCATTAAAACTATTACTAGATTGAACTTGAAGATATTTTTCTTTCAAAATTCACAGTGGGACATTGGTATTGCAGTTATTGCCCATCCCTCAATGCTCTTGACAAGGTGATGGTCAGTTGCCTTCTTGAACTGCTGCAGTCCATGTGTTGCAGGTTGACCCACAATTCCATTAGGGAGGATATTCCAGGAATTTGACCCAGCAACAGTGAAGGAATGCAATATATTTCTGGGTCAGTAAGGTAAATGTCTTGGAGGGCAACTTGAAGATGGTGTTCCCATGTATCTGTTGCCCTAGTGCTTCAAGATGGTAATGGTTATTTGTTTGGAAGATGCTACCTAAGGAGCCTGGGTAAATTTCTGCAGTGCAGTGGGTTATGGTTAGCTGCTTCTGAGCATCAATGGTGGAGGCTGCTTTGTCCTGGGTAGAAACATAGGAAATAAGAGTCGGCCATTCAGCCCTTCAAGCTTGCTCTGCCTTTCGTTATGATCATGGCTGATTATTCAATGCGGTAGCCTATTCCTGCTTTATAACCATATAGAACATAGAAAAGTACAGCACAGAACAGGCCCTTTGGCCCACAATATTGTGCCGAGGTTTAATCCTAATGTAAAAAATAATAACTTAACCTATGCACCCCTCAACTCACTGCTCTCCATGTGCCTGTCCAGCAGTCGCGTGAATGTCCCTAATGACTCTGCTTCCACTACCACCACTGGCAATGCATACCATGCATTCGCAACTCTCTGCGTAAAGAATCTACCTCTGACGTCTCCTCTATACCTTTCCCCTAATATCTTAAAACTATAACCCCTCATACCCGTCAATCCTGCCCTGGGGAAAAGTCTCTGGATATTGACTCTATCTTTCCTCTCATTATCTTGTATACCTCGATCAGGTCTCCTCTCTTCCTCCTTCTCTCCAGAGAGAAAAGTCCGAGCTTTTTCAACCTTTCTTCATAAGGCAAGCCCTCCAGTCCAGGCAGCATCCTTGTAAACCTGCTTTGCACCCTCTCCAAAGCCTCTGTATCTTTCCTTTCGTAGGGCGACCAGAACTGGACACAATATTCCAAGTGTGGTCTCACCAGGGTCTTGTAGAGCTGTAGCAAAACTTCGCGGCTCTTAAACTCAATCACCCTGTTAATGAAAGCCAAAACACCATAGGCTTTCTTAACAACCATATCCACTTGGGTGGCAACTTTGAGAGATCAATGTACTTGCACACCCAGATCCCTCTGTTCCTCCAATATTCAGCATTCAAGTTCGACCTTTCAAATGCATCATTTCGCATTTCTCCAGGTTGAACTCCATCTGCCATTTCTCAGCCCAGCTCTGCATCCTGTCTGTGTCGCGCTGCAGCCTGCAATAGTCCTCGATACTCTCGACAAGACCTCCAACCTTAGTGTCATCTGCACATTTACTAAGCCACCCCTCCACCTCCTCGTCCAAGTCATTTATAACCATATCCCTTGACGCCTTCAGCCCAAGTGTTATATTCAACTCTTCCTTAAATTTATTCAATGCTTTGACCTCGACTTCTTTCTACAAGAATAATTCCCAAGACTCACCACTCTCTGGGTGAAGAAATTTCTCCTCATCCCAGTCCTAAGTAGTTTACATGTCTGAGACCCTTGGTTCTGGACTCTTCCATCATCAGGAATATCTTTCCTGCATCTACGCTGTCACGTCCTGGTAGAATTTTATTCATTTCTGTGAGATTTTCTGTTATTCTTCTGAACTCCAATGAATATAATCCCAACTGACTCAACCTCTCCTCATACGTCTTTTAACAATGACACAAGTTCCTCACAGGCATTGTTCCATTGCGCTGAAGTCAACTAAAATATAAATATAAATATTAATTTCCCTTAGCTAATTCCTTCCAGTTGTACATAATAAGTTACTGTCAGAGCACTACACAAATTAATTACTGGAAACTAAAATGTATCCAGAGGCTATTTTCAACTAGAAATATTAATTCTTCATTATCCTTTCAGCTAAATTCAAATTCATTCAGAACAGAGAGATGTTCATTTAATTAATTGTTACAGCTATTCTTCCTCAATTAGTTCCTGGAGAAGGTAAGCCTTCACTGCACTCCCTCTATCGCAAGAACATCCTTCCTCAGTTAAAGAGACCAACATTCCAGTGTGGTCTCACTATTGTAGAATCATTGAATCTATTGCAGCCAGACACCACTGCTCCAGGGATGGTGTCAAGCTTCCTGAGTGTCATTGGAGCTGCACTCATTCGGGCAGATGGGGAGTATTCCATCACACTCTAGACTTGAGCAGACAGGCTGTAGGGACTTGGGTGATGGGTTAATCAATTCTGACCCACTCTTGGAGCCATTGTCCAATTCAGCTTCTGTTATTCGTTGAGCTCGATTGATTATCAAAGTAGAATCATAAGATCAGAGAAATCTACAATGTGGAAGCAGGCCATTCAGCCCATCAAGTCCACACTGACTCTCCAAAGACCATTCGATGCAGACCAACCTCCCCTACCCCATCCCTGTAACTCTGCATTTCCCATGGCTAATCCACCTAGCTTGCATATTCCTGGATACTATGGGTAATTTAGCATGACCAATCCACCTAACCTGCCTGTCTTTGGACTGTGGGAGGAAACCAGAGCGCCCAGAGGGAACCTGTGCAGACACTGGGAGAATGTGCAAATTCCACACAGTCACCTGAGGGTGGAATCAAACCTGGGTCCCTGGCATTGAGGCAACCATGTTAACCACTGAGTCATGACTACATCTCCAGGAACAAACTAAGAAAGAATACCTATAACAATTAATTAAATGAACATCATTCTATTATGAATGAATTTGGATATAGCTGAAAAGATAATGAAGAATTAATATGTCTTGTTCAACATAGCTCCTGGATAGTTAGGTTTCCAAAATTAATTTAAGAGGTGCTCTGACAGTAACCTATTGCACAACTGGAAGCATTTAGCTAAAGGAAATTGATGTGTATCTATATTAGTTGACTTCTGCCGTATGAGACAATGCCTGTGAGGATCTTGCGTCATTGTTAAAACACATGGGTCTGTTTAGCATCATAGAAGATGCCTGTCATAGGAGATTAAGTTTAGCCTTAGCTTTTCATTTTCCTGGAGTGTTAGGAGCTTACAGAGCAAGCAAGGCATTGCACAAGTGAAAGAAGACAATTAAAGCCATATGCCCTATTTTGGAATTATCCAACCCTGTGGCATATCAAGGTATGAGTCAGTTTTCAAGCTTGACTCAGTTGGTCCTCTTCACTCGATTAGAAAGTTGTTGACCGTGAGATTCACTGAATGTATCCTGATGTAATTTGAAAAGAATCAGAGGTGAAAAAGCATCAACAATCATGGTGCCAACTGGCTGAGAATAACAGCCTGTACTAGAAAATTGATTTTGTTGCATTTTTAAACATTTTATTGAGGGTTCAGGCGGAGTGCGTGTGTTCCTCTGGTCCCTGCATGGATGCCTAGGCCTCCCCGCTCTGATTTTTTTTTCTCTTTCTCTCCATTTTCCCCTCCTGCTGATACCCCTGGAACAACCTTTTGATTCACCTCCATGCAAGCAGAGGATAAATAACCTTTATTTGGTGGCAGGATGAAAAGAAGAACAAACATTAATAAATCAGTTTCAACCTGGCGGATACCAAGGGTGCAAAATCTTCAGAGGATCATTGACAGGGTGGATAGAAAGATGGGACTTCATGGAGTCGGGAGGTGGGTCTGCGTCATATGCTCTTCGGAGGGTCAATGTGGACTTGATGGGCTGAATGGCCTGCTTCCATTACTGTAGAGTTCTCTGATCTTATGATTCTACTCTGATAATCAATGTAGTTCAACGAATAACAGAAGCTGAATTGGACAATGGCTACAAGAACGGGCCAGAAGTGAATAACTCATCACCCAACTCCCTGCAGCCTACCCACTGTGTACAAGGCACCGGTCAGGGCTGTGATGGAATACTCCCCACCTGTTCCAGTCAGTTGATGGGGCAGTAACAAAGAGGCATAATGTTAAGACAAGTGGCAGGAGGTTTAGATAGGGTTTTGAGGAAAACAAAATTTTATCCAAAACATGGTTGGAATCTGGAATACACTCTCTGGGAGGGCAGTTGAGACAGGAAAGCTTACAACCTTTGAGAAGGAGAAAATGAGGACTGCAGATGCTGGAGATCTGAGTCAAAAAGTATCGTGCTGGAAAAGCACAGCCAGTCAGGCAGCATCCAAGGAGAAGGAGAATCGATGTTTCGACCATAAGCTCTTCATCAGGAATATGGGGAGGCCCAAGGGGACTAAGAGATAAATGGGAAGGGGGTGGGGCTGGGGGGAAGGTAGCTGGTACAAGATGAAACAGTTTCCTCATCTCCTTTCCCCCATCTAATACCAGATCCTACCCTCCAACTCGGCACTGTCCTACCTGTCCATCTTTCTTCCCACTTATCCTCTCCGTCCTCCACTCCAACCTATCACCCCCACCTCCAACAACCTATCACACTTTCAGCTACCTTGCCTCCAGCTCCACCCCCCTCCCATTTATCTCTCAGCCCCCTTGGGCCTTCCCCACCTTCCTGATGAAGAGCTTATGCTCAAAACGCTGACTCTCCTGCTGTTCGGATGCTATCTGATTGGCTGTGCTTTTCCAGCACCACACATTTTGACTCTGAAGCTTTAAGAAGTGCTTGAAATGTCATAGCATTCAAGGCTGAGGGCCTAGTGCTGGAAAGTGAGATTAGTGTAGCTTTAAAATAGTTTTGTTGGTGCAGAATGTCGATGGACAGAAGGACATCTTCTGTACTGTATGATTCTATGATGCAACAAATGAGCAATAAGTGCTGCTGAGGTTGGTGACTCCAACCTCCCTTGTCAGAAAACTATCACTGAGTTCTTAAAGGTTCACCCTTGGCTTCCTCCTCTTTCTCACCTACACTTTTTCAATATTGTAACATCAACTCTAAAACATCAGTGAATATCTAAATTTTTACAAATGAGAGATGGCAGCCATTTCAAACCATGTGATTTGTAATGTACGGTTGGTTTAGGTAGTGGTCAAAGATGTTGAAATTTGCAGAGAGACTGAAGTGGATGAGGAAGGAATTATACCATAATCACAAACACAAAACCTGTTGTTTCTCATTTTTGACAGGGACTATTTCTGCAGTATGGGATACAGGAAGCAGGAAAATCAAATGTTTCACTGTGGCTTTTACAAGACATTTTAATCATATGTCTCAATTTCAATTTAGAGGTGAGATTGAATGTTTGTGGTAAATGGATACGTTTATTAACTGACAAGATTGCCTGTATATAACAGTGTGACACTGACTTTAGCTCTTCCTTACCATTTGTATAGAATTGAATTTTCTACCCTAATATCCAGCAGCTGTTGAGATATTACTGAAAACGGAGGCATGATACTGAAGTCTTTCATCTTGTACTCATCAGGACAAACACAAGAATGTCAAAATTTCAAATTAACACAAGTTTTACTGTGGGGAGAAGTACAGGAGAATGTTGATTGGTTGGCCAGCTGATTCTGGCTGAGATGAAGAAAGGAATGGGTACCTATTGTTTCTAATCTTTGAGTTAGTTCAAAATTTGCAAAAGGCTTGGACATACTTATTTTTATGGCTGTCTGTCCAAAAACATGTTCTGCCTACCACTCAATTGAGTAAGATATTGTTTGAATTTTAGTGCCAGTGCAACACCAAGAAATTAGGCTATAGATCCAGTGATTAGCCAATCAAATCAAACAACACATGCTATCTGTTATTATAAGAGGCACAAAGTACAGACCATATTCATTCAGCTCATTTTTACAAAACCCAAAATGAAGCACTTACGTTAACAATGCGATTCTACAATTGGGTGACACTTGCTGAATAACTTCCAAATGTACTTGACCAGTACTAGAGTGCTTTGGGCATGCACAATTTTATGAAAGTCTCTTCATAAATGCAAATTTCTATTTTATGTAATTCTGTCTGAGCTCCAAACAAAAATATGGAAAGTGGAAGTGCAAAAACATACTTTCATGGTACTAAGAGCATGAATTCCAAAATTGAGCTTCTACATTGGAAATTAAGTTGCTGCATGCAAGTGCACAGTTGTTCTACCCGTCTTCACTTTTTTCCATCGATTTACAAATCAATTTAACTCTCAGAGCCATTGATCTGCTGTCCCACTAGACAAGATCACATCTGTCTCCTCTGCTGCTAATCTGACATTAGTTATTTGACTGGGACATTGTATTATGCTTTAGAGCTATTTGTGCCTTAGTAATGCCCTTTGAATGTTAGTGAAAACTCAACCAATGAGGCATTCGTTTTCTTAGCTCGCAGATAAGTGCCTCACACATGTCTACCTGATTTAGCTTAACAGGCATTGCAATAATTATGTTATGTTCTAATTGGAGCAGATGGAATGGCTAAACCCAGAGAGCACTTCACAATCAGAAGCTATTTTCAATATCTTCCCTTTTCATCCTCATCAGCAATTCTGTTTGAAGTAAAAATACACTTTAACATAATAAGGACTTTATTTAAAAACCATTTCTTCAATGGTTTCTGGAAAGCTCCCAATATTCTATTTCTGGAAGGTCGCTTTTCTGCTTCAAATGTCTATCAGTACATCCAGGCACTCCACACATTTAAAGTGCAGTGAATTTGGAATGGCTCATTTATCTGATGCACTGTTTTTCCAGAGCCATGCTTTTCTTATAAATCTTAGACGGAGAGTAATGTTCTGAAAGGTGTTTCTTAGAATCCGGACATAATCTGTTGTGTCCTTGGTGTAGCGCAGCGTCTGGGTCAAGCTGAAAGCAATGTGATGAAAGATGAGGATCTCCGACCGATCCTAACTGCAGAACTTAGACAACACGGGGAGGGAGGTCGATTTGTAATGACCCCTCATGACCTATCTCTTACAGCTCAATAAACAGCAGGGTGACACTGCTCAGGGAAATGTAAGCCAGCTGCTTTGGAACAGCCTACGTTGGTTCTAAGTGGGACCCACACGCCAGTGGCTGAACAGCAATGTCGGAACCAGTATCCTTCTCTTTCAGGGAAGCAGCCTGATTCCTGAGATTTGGGCCAATCTCGTAGACATATCCCGTCTTCTCTGTGGCTCAAACACAATAATTAGGTTCAAATTCTCACTCAGAGGGTGGAATTTGTCAGCTTTCCCTGTGGAATGATTGTTGGCTGGAACATTTAAACAGGCAGAGGATGATGCCAGCTTTGAGTATGGACAAGACAGTCTCATTACCCGGTTAAGGGTCCCAACCTGATGTTATTGGCATGTCCCGAGTGGGAAGTACACCCTGAAAAGCAAACCCTGTTGAATTTCCTGGTGAACATGCAGGGGTAATGGAGGAGGGTGGGTTCCATTGTTCAAAACAACTATTTGGCTGCACAAGGGGCGCAGAGTTGGGAAGTGTGATAGCCGCTGAGAACCAGCTCCCGATCCTTACTGATAAGTCTCCTTCGCGAGGAACCTCACCCCATAATCCTCCTCCTTTCATCATTCACCTGTGACCTGAGACCCTACGCAATCCTGGGTCTTGGGTAAATAAGTTACTGGTAGAGTCATCACGTCTTCAGTGGTACGGCTCAGGGATAGAACTTGTGCCTTTGATCCTGGAGCACAGCTTGCAATTCTTCAGTTAAATGTCTGACACCCTCCTGAAAAGAGGTGATTTTGTTTTTTTTCTATTTTCTGGCTGATGGGTAGGATCTCAGTGATTGTTAAACTACTACTCAACCGCACCTCTGCTAAACATAGAACTATCCCAGAGTCAGGTCAAGCGTAGAAAGGTGTATTGGGGCTGCTTGGTTTTGATGATGTTCAGAATTATAGAATCCTGACAGTATGGAAGCAGGCCATTTGGCCCATCAAGTCCACATTGACTCTCTGAAGGGCATTCCACACAGATCCACCCCTCTACCCTATAAACCTGTATTTGTCACGGCCAACCACCTAGCCTGCACATCTTCAGACTGTGGGAGATAAAATCAGAGAACCCAGATGAAACCTGCACAGACAGAGGGGGAATGTGCAAACTCCACACTGGCAGTTGCCCGAGACTGGAATGGAACCTGGGTCCCTGGCCGTGTGAAGCAGCTGTGCTGACCACTGAGACACTATACCACTCTACATCAGGGACTGTATTGAAAGCTTATGCTGCAATGTCAGCCTTGGTTTTGTGAGCAACACTTTCACAGAGCCAGAAGGTTAAGCCTTGCTCATGAGCATATTATCCATACCAACAATTGGTGCCACCTTTGCAAAGTCATATTGTGCTCTCGCAGGATGGGTGAAAAGAATCCATACCATGACTTAAAGAAGAGCCACAGGAATTTGCCCTATGTCCTGGCAAACCTTAAATGCTGAAATAGCACCATCAAAAACAGATCATTTGGCCTTTTATTTTATTTCATTGCTCTTTGTGAAACCTTTCTGTGTGCAGATTGCAGCTGTGTTTATTATAACAGTGACCAGACCTCAAATATATCTCCTTAAAAGTAAGCATTTTTTGGAATCTCTTGAGCATGTGAGAAACACAGTAGCTGTAAGCTCTTTCCTTTGTTCGTCGGTTCTATTATAAAGGAAAGTGGGTCTGACCATGTATAATACAAATTTTAAATTTAATGTTGATCTCGCTCTCTATCCACCTTCTCCGCAGCTGTAACATTGGATTCCTTGCTCTGATCTATTACCTTAATGCACTTTGTATGGTATGATCTGTCTGTACTGCATATAAAACAAAACTTCTCACTGTACCTAGGTACATGTGACAATAATAAATCAAATCAAACATTTTAGTCACTGGAAGATCAATAGTAATATCGGCAAAGATGAGTGAGTGATCGTGAGCAAGGATTGCCTGAATTGTAAAGACAACAAGTTTGAGCCCAGCATCTTTTTGGCAATGTATACCAGATAAAAATTGCTCATAATGTTAAAAAAAAAGTTTTCTCTTATTCACCTTTGGTTCTTTTTGCCACTCACTTAACAACAAGAACTGGAAAGTTGAACACTTTCTTCCTTTTTTTTAATTTTTCTGTCTGTATATTCTATGTTTTGGTTTATTTGTCTGTGTTTTAAGATGCATTACAACACAGCCCGCAATTTCTTTTGTGATCATTCTCATTTTTAAAATTCTCTCTTGTTAAATTCTCTCTCATTGGCTTAGTGGTTAGCACTGCTGCCTCATAGTGCCAGGGTCTCATGTTCGACTCCAGCCTCTGGAGACTGTCTGTCTGTGTGGAGTTTGCACATTCTCCCTGTGCCTGTGTGGATTTCCTCTGGGTGCTCCAGTTTCTTCCCATAGTCCAAAGATGTGCAGGGTAGGTGGTTTGGCCATGCTAAATTGCCCATAGTGTTCAGGGATGTGTGGGTTAGGTGCATTAGGTAGGGGTAAATGTAGGGGAATGGGTGTGAATCAGTGTGGACTTGTTGGGCCAAATGGCCTTTTGGGAATCTATGATTAAAACAGGGCACCAAGTTGTCAATTGGATTAGCTTCCAGTCGATTGACAAAAAGATAACATTTCGGCCAAGTTCTGATGGAAAAAACCAAGCAAAGGCTTGTTTAATGTATTAAGACAGCCACTGTAAATCATAAAATAAAAAAAAAACATCCAATTGCATTTGAGTTGTAATTGTGGATGACATGAGTGAAGATGAATCATTTGACCTTTTAACATCACACAAGTGACAGGGTAAAGTTACATCATTACAGTGACATACAACATAAATTGCAATGCCCTGCATTTCTGTGAATGTGCTTGTAAATTAACTCACAAAATTACCAAGTATTTACAAAGAGGCACAGCATCCAAAATAATTATTACTGATGTCATTGACGTAGCTGGAATATTACTGCTTTAAACATTCAAACATGTGCGACACACTATAAGTACAAACATTATAGTCAGAGGAAGAAACTTTTTAACCCTAACCATGTTGGTAGTGACAGGAAAGGTTGTCTCCACTTGCTGACCGATTTAGTTAACTTTCAAGCAGAGTAAAATGTTCATCGATACAACTACCATGACTACTTTGGCGTCAGAACTGAAGCACATACTTTATTATTCCTTTGCCTTGAACACAGCTGAGTTTTTTTATCCCAGTTAGTTATTTTATGCAGGTGTATGATCTTCATCCTGAAGGTGCAATCTGTCTGAACAGTCTGGCTTTACTATCAGCATTATGATCTTTTTTTTAAGAAATGCAACACAGCCATTGACAAGGCTGGCATTTTATGATCCATCTCAAGTTGATAGATCAAGAACTTTGCATTTATAAAGCATTTTTTCACATTATCAATCCAATAAAGCCTGACAACAATTAAGTACCTTTCAAGTGTAGGCTGTTATAATGTAGGAAACATTTCCCAATGAAACTGGTGATGCAACCATTGCTGAGCTACTTCAGAAGGCAGATAAAAGTCAACCATGTTAGTGAGAGATTAGAGTCACTTGTGGACCAGGGCAGTTTAATGGAGACAGCTTTCCCTACATTAAGACATCAGTGACCCTTTTGAAGTTTTTGACAGTCTGATAACTTCATGGTCATTTTTACTAGGACCAGCTTTTCATTTCCATGATAAATCTCTCTTGTTTCTGCACTGTATTAGCCCACAGGTTTACAGATATTTCCTTGGTGTCAAAGGCTTTCAAATTGTACATTTTTGCACTGGCTGTGAGATTGTTCCTTCTTCTTCTGATGTTAACTGACACAAGCAGACTTTTTCTGATTAAATAAAGAGAGTGTTCAACTGGGGAAATCTGGAACTGAACAACAGAAAAATTGGAATTGGTGGCACATGGCACTTGGGGGGAATGGGTGTTTAGAGGTGCCATTTGGAATTAGGAGTAATGTGGGACAAGTGTACGCAGAGGTCTGGCTGTCGTAGTAAAGGCATGAGGCATCTTTTACTCATACCGGAGCAGGCATTGGTCTAATCACAAACACCAATGAGAAGCTTCACAACTGACACTGGCCTGCATTACAGCTTGTTTTTTTTAAAATTCATTCACAGGATTTGATTAGATTTCATACAGTATGGAAACAGGCTGTTCAGCCCAACAAGTCCACACTGACCCTCTGAAGAGTAACCCTCCCAAACCCATTCCTTTACTCTATGTTTACCCCTGACTAATGCACCTAACGATATGGGCAATTTAACATGGCCGATTCACCTGGCCTGCACAACTGTGGAGTGTGGGAGGAAACCCACACAGACACAGGGCGAATGTGCAAACGCCACACAGACAGTCAGCTGAAAGGGGAAATTGAACCCAGGTAATTGGCGCTGTGAGGTAGCAATGCTAACCAATGAGTCGCCATGCCACCCATTGGGCATTGCTGGCTAGAGGCCAGTTAAGAGTCAACCACATTGCTGTGGCTCTGGAGTCTCATGTAGGCCAGACCAGGTAAGAATAACAGATTCCTTCCCTTAAGGCATTAGTGAAGCAGATGGGTTTTTCCTCACCATCGACATCAGTTTCACAGTCAACATTAGACTCTTAATTCCAGATTTTAAAAATATCAACCCAAACTCTGCCGTCTGCTACAGCAGGATTTGAATCCAGGTCCCCAGAACATTACCTGAGTTACAGGAATCATAATCCAGTGATGATCCCACAAGACCAACCCTTCTCCACCTGGTGATGCTGACGTACTTGCATTGACGCTGCTGATCGCCTCTGGGGAAAAAAAATCACTTCCAATACCCAGAAGAAAAAAGACAAGCAATTGGCATAATTAGCAATAAGCACTCGCGACTCCCAACACTTTATAAGCCCAAAGAGATTGCGCTGTTTAGCAGAGTTTCCATACTCACCAACAACAGCGTTCCTGAGAGCTCTGATGTTACACCCCCACCCCTGAAAAAATTACACTCCAGTTCTCTGATCCTGCTGCCCAAACTCACACGATCCTTCCCCCACTGCTACAGCACTAACCCAACACGTGGGGCTATTCTCAGTCTTGACAGTCTTGTGAATGAATGTCAGCATTCCATTATTATTTTCGACTGAATTTCTTTCCTGATGAAGTTGATGAGTAGGACCATGGTGAAAATGTACATTGAGTGGCTGAGCTGATGCCCTGCTGATGAACTAATGGTCTGGAATGAGCTTCAGGCTAATGGGATATGGTTTGGCATCCTACAATGGCTGATGATGAATTTCATTTTTTTAAATGTATTTTAAATAAAACAGCGCAATGGTAATGTTTGTGGTGTAGTAGTAATGTCTGGTCCATATATCCAAATGTATATCAAAACATATCTGAACAGTTTGATGAAAATGACTTTAATGTGTGACTTATCGCAGATGGCTAACATTTCTCTCTGCTTCCTTGTAATATCGAGGTAAAGGAACAGCAGGTCTGTCTGCTTTGCATCCATGTCACTGTAAACTGTACATTGGCCGCGAACTATCACGAGGAGAAAGTGAGGACTGCAGATGCTGGAGATCAGAGCTGAAAATGTGTTGCTGGAAAAGCACAGCAGGTCAGGCAGCATCCGAGGATTCTGAAGAAGGGCTTATGCCCGAAACGTCGATTCTCCTGTTCCTCGGATGCTGCCTGACCTGCTGCGCTTTTCCAGCAACACATTTTCAGCGCTAACTATCACGAGCTTGCCACACTCAATCCACTGTTAAAAGACCAAACTGACTGTGCTTAGACAAGGCAACAAGCTGGGGAGGGCCAACGCTGCTACTGTCCCCAAGCATGAAGCTCCAATCCTCCCTATCCTACAGTCAGATGCAAGACAGAAGTGATGAGTACTTTAAAGTGTAGATTTTGTGTTTTAACTGCTGCCCTAAGGGGAAGGAGAGAGAAGATCACCTGGGTGTCTTCATGTCAGCATGAACAAGATGGGTCAAGTAAATTCATTCTGTGCTGTGTCATTTCTATGGGAGAGAAAGTCCCTCCCTCTCTTAAAAATCAACCAAGGACAAGAAACAGAAGAGGTGAAAGGAACAAATGAGAGGACATGAAAAGCATGGAGAGTCAGCAAGAAAGAAGGAATGTAAAGTCAGAAAAGGGAAAAATGAACAAAGAATAGACTTTTTGAAAAGTGAAGAAATGTGGACAGTGTGAGGGATATTAGGGCAAGAGAAGTATGGCAAGATGATAATGAAAGAAGTGAGAAAGATGATTGGGAGGAGAGAAGGAATTGGATGACAGAATGAAATTCAGTTTCAAGCAAACTGTCTTTCCAGAAAATTGTTTCAGTAAACCATCATCTACAATGTGATCGTGGGATCCTGCTGTGCTCACATTGGATGTTGCAAATATTTATAATAACAACCCCCAAGAATCGACCTCTACATTGGTTATGAAGCGCTTCGGGACATCCTGAAGATGTTAGCAGCCTGCTAGTACAAAGGAAGGAATTGAATTCACACAGTGCATCTGTAAACTGTAAAATCAGTCCTCCCAGTGTGAAGTACAGATCAAAACTTTGGCACAGACGTCAGTGACTGATTTGAAACTGACTTTTCATCCACTAGGACCTGATTTATATTGAAAACATGTGGCTCTCCAATTCTCATTCCAAATCAGCCTTTAAAAAGTTCCCTAGTTGGCTGGAAAGGAAGAAATGAATTCTGTTGCAAAATTCTGCAAGGTATTTGGTCCCCTGTAGGAATGGATGTCCATTCTCAGTTTTGTTATATTCATTCATGAGGCGAGGGCATTGTTGGCTAGTCCAACATTTATTGCCCATCCCTAATTGCCCAGAGGGCAGTTAAAAGTCAACCACATTGCTGTGAGTCTGGAGTCACACGTCATCCAGACCAGGTAAGGATAACAGTTTCCTTCTCCTAAAGGACATTAGTGAACCAGATGGGCTTTTCTGACAATCGATTCATGATTCTTGGGTCTCTGGATAAATAGTCCAGTGATAATACCCACTGGGCCATTGCCTCCCCACCTCACTGTTGATTTGACAGTTGTCCTGCGAGAGGCTAAGGCTACAAATGATATTGGAAGAACTGTTTGCCTCCTTCCAATTGAACCATTAGGTAAGGATGTTTAAGTTAGTCAGTCAGATCTTCCTTAGCTGTGAAAACTTCCAGGTTAAGGAGGAATTGGTTTCTAGGACCAGTGATCTGCCACTGGGACCCTGAAGTGGAGGGACTATCACAGCTCATTGTTTCAGCTTGTTGTTGTTCCTGGATACCATCACTTCAGTGCCACCAGATTTGGTGCATTCTAATTTTGTTTTGGTGTAATGTTGCCTCTATTTCGAGCTGGTGTGTGGCTGTTTACAATGCACCATATCTGGGCCACCTTCTCCATGTACTTGGTCTCATGGCCCAATATTGACCTTGATTTTAACTCCACATCCTTCCTCTCCTCCTTAGATAGTTAGGAACCTTTTATTTATTGTTGTCTCTTTGGTTTCCTTGGGGAAGGCGGGGGGGCAGCCATGATCCTTTGGTCCCACAATGAATTTCTCGCTCTCCATTGGCCAGTGCAATCTGTCCGCCCTCTATGGTCATTTACCAAGTCCCAAGCACCAGCCTCCCTCATTGACCTCATTGCTGAAGTCTGCCCATATCTATGTTCAGGCAGCGGTTCCTGCAGAGTTCATATGAGTTGGCATTTTTTTAAAAATCATTCATGGAAAGTGGGCACTTCCGTCATCCCTGTTTGCCCTTAGTGGTACTGAGCTGCCTCCTTGAGCTGGTGCAGTTGGCATGTTGGAGATAGACCCACAATGCTGTTAGGGAGGGAGTTTCAGATTTGAGCGCCAAGTCTTCAGTACTATCGCACGTTATCAAAGTGCATTGCCTTTGCAGTACCCAGTGCCTCCAGCCATTTCTTGATGTTGTGTGGAGTGAATCAAATTGGCTGAAGACTGGAGCCTGTGATGCTGGGCACCTCAGGAGGAGACCGAGATGGATCATCCACTCACCAACTCTGGCTTATTTTTTGCACTGATGTGCTGGGTTCCCCTGTCATTGAGGATGGGAATATTTGTGGATCCTCTTCCACCAGTTAATTGTTTAATTGCCCACCACCATTCACGACTGGATGTGGCAGGTCTGCAAAAAAGGCGAGTCATCTAGACTGGAAATGTAACTTACTTTCTCTCCATGGATGCTACCTCACCCACTGTGATCACCAGCACTTTTTGTTTTCACTGCAGAGCTTAGATCTGATCCATTGATTGGGGAATCACTTAGCTCGCTGGCTTTCAAGCAATCGTTGCAACTGAGTGGATTATTAGACAACGGCATTGACCTTTTGCAGAGTAGTTCTGAGTCAACCACATTGCCGCTAGTCTGGAGCCAAATGTAAGCTAGGGCACACCAGGTAAGCACAGCAGTTTCCATCCCGAAAGGATATTATTGAGCCAGATGGCTTTTTCCCCGCCCTTGGCAAACATGAGATTTTAATTCCAGATTTTTATTGAATTCAAATTCTACTATTTGAGCCAGGTCCCCAGAAAATTACCTATGTTTCTGGATTACTCGTCTGGTGACAATAATGCCATTGTTTTCCTCATCAACTCAAAAACAAAAATGAGGTCTGCTAGTTAAACTCTCTTTAGCCCTTGTCTTGCTAGCTTGTTGTTCACCCAGTCCTTCAGCACAAGACAATCCAATCTCGTGATGACATTGGGTTGCATAGTGTCTCTATTTTCTCCAATGTGGCAGTGATGGTATTCCAGTAGTAACTCTATGGCGCCTCTGTGATGAATTGCCATGTAATTCTTTTTGCCTTTCTTTTCTTCCAATGTTCTTTACCAGAAAAAGAAATTAGCCAGCTTCTTTCTTACATTAGAGCTGGATATTTGAAATCTAATTGGGGCTGACACTACCGTGTGCCACTGATGAAGTACTCAGCTAAGACATTAAATTTTAAACATTGAACAGACTTCTGACGGCTCAGAAGGAGGTTAAAAAAAATCCTTTGGCAGCATTTTGAAGGAGAGGAGGAAACTCTGCTCATGATCTGGTGAATATTCCTCCCTCAAAGTTCCAACAAAAACAGATGAACCGATCAGTCATTTCATAGTTGTTTGTTTCATAGTTGAATGATTGTCTCCTGGACTCTAATGGGTTCAGTAGTTTCTGTGTATCCACATTCTGGTTAATTTTCTTGGAGGAACATTTTAAAATCTAAGCCATTGGAGAGATCTACAAATTTGGAACAAGAAAACAGTTAACAGTAAAACATGGCCCCAAAGGATTAATCATTATATTGTAAGTTTTGACATGCTCTGCAAAGATAGACTCAAGTTTGAATTCACACCTGAAAGAATCCAGTCAAAGTCCCTAAACACTCAAAAATCTTTCTTTTACATGGTATATGAATTTCTTTTACAGTGGAGATGCCATCAAAGCATACTTGAGAATTTCTCCCTATGCAAGTGATAAGTGAAATTAGGATTAGAACTGATTATTGAGTGAAGGCCAGAGCAAGAAAAGAAACTTATAGCAGTAGTAAAGGAAAAGAACAATATTACTAGGGTGGAGTTCCATAATTTTGATGTAAATTCAGACACTTAAGTGATAAGAAGTTAGGGATGTATACCAATCTTTCACCCTACATCAACTTGTGTTCCTTCAAAAATCTGCACTGTATCTTAACTCATTCCAAATCTCATTCACTGATCACCTCTCAGCTTTCTTTCATTCACTGAAACTTCATCTGACAACAGCTCATTTTTATAATCTTCTGTCATCGTTTTCAAATCCTTCCACAGTATTGGCCCTCCCAATCTATGTAACTTTCTTTGGCAGTACAATACTTTGAGATGTGTGCACTCTGTCAATTCCAGCTCCTTGAGCCTTTATGATTTCAAATGCCTCACTCTTAGTGGATAACTACTTAGGTCCAGGTTCTAAAATTCCCTCCCTGAACTCCACCTCTCTTCTTCTCTTTTGTCCATTAAGATGGCGTTTTAAAAAATATTTAGCCAAAGGCTTGAACAAAAGTGTTTTTTTTTCTTTTGAGGCTCAGTATTGAAGCTTTCTTTTTGATACCACTCTTAAGTGCCTTGGGACAAATTTCTATCTTAAATGAGCTATATAAATGCAAACCGTTGATGTGCCTTATCAAATGCCAAAATCCTTGAGTGGGTGTGTTTCTGCAGAGATTGTGTCTCTTGATAGCACTAGCTTCAGGAAAAGAAATAAATATAGAAACTCTGAAGCTTTCACTGTACATTGTAGTATTGTGGCTTAGTGGTTAGCACTGTTGCCTCACAGCGCTAGATTCCCAGGTTCACCAGGGACCCAGGTTCGATTCCACCCTTAGGTGATTGTCTGTGTGGAGTTTGCATATTCGCTTGGTGTCTGGGTGCGTTGCTCTGGGTGCTTCAGTTTCCTCCCGCAATCCAAAGATGTGCAGTTAGATGGACTGGCATGCTAAATTGCCCATAGTGTCCAGGAATGTGCAGGCTAAGTGGATTAGCCATGATAAGTACAGGGTTACGGGGATAGGGGGTGGGATGCACTTTGGAGCGTCGGTGTGGATTCGATGGGCTGAATGGCCTGCTTCTACATTGTAAGGATTCTATGATTCTTTACAGTGGATTTTCTTTGCCCTATTAGAAGATAGCTCATAGATCTCTGCTCTTGCTCGTTCAGTTTGGCTACTAAATTCACTCCAGGAGTTTCAAACCAACAGTTGTTGTGGTCTTCCTTTTATTTTTTTGGATAATTTCTCTTTTTGAACTGCATGGCAAAACAGAGATAGAGCTGGTACAGGCATTGCAGGCACCCATTTTGTTCCATGGGTTTTAGTGCCATGAGCGATCCTAGACCCCTTCTGATTTGGCCAGTAACACCACTGAGAACAGCAATAAGTTTCTTATAACCATATCAGTCAGCCAACATAAAAATAGTTGAAACAATTCATGGTGAGGAGGTGCCAACGTTGGACTGGGGTGGGCGACATTAAAAATCACACAAGGGTTTAGATGGAGATGAATTTGTTAAGTGTGTACAAGAAATTTTTCTGATTCAGTACGTGGATGTACCTACTAGAGAAGATGCAAAACTTGACCTACTCTTGGGAAATAAGACTGAGGTCACTGAGGTGTCAGTGGGGAAGCACTTTGGGGCCAGTGACCATAATTCTGTTAGTTTTAAAATAGTGATGGAAAAAGATAGACCAGATCTAAAAATTAACGTTTTAAATTAGAGAAAGGCCAATTTTGACAGTATTAGGTAAGAACTTTCAAAAGCTGATTGGTGGCAGATGTTCGCAGGTAAAGAGATGGCTGGAAAATGGGAAGCCTCCAAAAATGAGATAACGAGAATCCAGAGGCAGTATATTGCTGTTAAGGTGAAAGGGAAGGCTGGTAAGTATAGAGGATGCTGGATGATTAAAGAAATTGAGCGTTTGGTTAAGAAAAAGAAGGAAGCATATGTCAGGTATAGACAGGATAGATCGAGTGGATCCTGAGAAGAGTATAAAGGCAGTAGGAGTATATTTAAGAGGGAAATCAGGAGGGCAAAAAGGGCACATGAGATAGCTTTGGCAAATAGAGTTAAGGAGAATTCAAAGGGTTTTTACAAATACATTAAGGACAAAAAGGTAACTAGGGAGAGAATAGGGCCCCTCAAAGATCAGCAAGGCGGCCTTTGTGTGGACTGCAGGAGATGGAGGAGATACTAAACAAATATTTTGCATCAGTGTTTACTTTGGAGAAGGACATGTAAGATATAGGATGTGGGGAAATAGATGGTGACACCTTGAAAAATGTCCATATTACAGAGGAGGAAGTGATGGACTTCTTGAAATGCATAAAAGTGGTTAAATCCCCAGGACCTGATCAGGTGTACCCTTGAACTCTGTGGGAAGCGAGGAAAGTGATTGCTGGGCCTTTTGATGAGATATTTGTATCATCAATAGTCACAGGTAAGGTGCTGGAAGACTGGAGGTTGCCACTGTTTAAGAAAGGTGGTAAGGACAAGCCAGGGAACTATAGACCAGTGAGCCTTATGTCAGTGGTGGGCAAGTTGTTGAAGGGAGTCCTGAGGGACAGGATGTACATGTATATGGAAAGGCAAGGACTGATTAGGGATAGTCAACATGGCTTTGTGCATGGGAAATCATGTCTCACAAATTTGATTGAGTTTTTTGAGGAAGTAACAAAGAGGATTGATGAGGGCAGAGCGGTAAATGTGATCTATATGGACTTAGTAAGGTGTTCAACAAGGTTCCCCATGGGAGACTGATTAGCAAGGTTAGATCTCATGGAGTACAGGGAGAGGGTGGCACGATGGCTCAGTGGTTAGCACTGCTGCCTCACAGCACCAGGGACCCAGGTTGGATTCCAGCCTTGGGCGACTGTCTGTGTGGAGTTTGCTCAATCTCCCCGTGTCTGCGTGGGTTTCCTCCAGGTGCTCCGGACAGTTCAAAGATGTGCAGGTCAGGTGAATTGGCCATTCTAAATTGCCCATAGCGTTAGGTGCATTGGTCAGAGGGAAATGGGTCTGGGTGAGTTACTCTTCGGAGGGTCGGTGTGGACATGTTGGGCCGAAGGTCCTGTTTCCATATTGTAGGGAATCTAATCTAACCTTAAAAAAAAACTCCATTTGAATACAGAACTAGCTCAAAGGTAGAAGACAGAGGATGGTGGTGGAAGGTTGTTTATCAGACTGGAGGTGTGTGACCGGTGGAGTGCCACAAGGATCGGTGCTGGGTCCATTACTTCTTGTCATTTATAGAAGTGATTCGGATGTGAGCATAAGAGGTATAGTTAGTAAGTTTGTAGATGACACCAAAATTGGAGGTGTAGTGGACATCAAAGAAGGTTACCTCAGATTACAACAAGATCTTGATCAGATGAACCAACAGGCTGAGGAGTGGCAAATAGAGTTTAATTTAGATAAATGTGAGGTGCTGCATTTTAGGAAAGCAAATCAAGCAGGACTTATACACTTAATTGTAAGATCCTAGAGACTGTTGCTGAACAAAGAGACCTTGGAGTGCAGGTTCATAGCTCCTTGAAAGTAGAGTCACAGGTAGATAAAATAATGAAGAAGGCATTTGGTCTGCTTTTCTTTATTGGTCAGAGCATTGCATAAAGGAGTTAGGAGGTCATGTTGAGACTATACAAGATGTTGATTAGGCCACTTTTGGAATATTGCGTGCATTTCTGGTCTCCTTCCTATCGGAAGGATATTGTGAAACTTGAAAGAGTTCAGAAAAGACTTACAAGGATGTTGCCAGCGTTGGAGAATTTGAGCTAAAGGGAGAGGCTGAATAGGCTGGGGCATTTTTCCCTGGAGTGTCAGAGGCTGAGGGGTGACTTTATAGAGGTTTATAAAATCATGAGGGGCATGGATAGGGTAAATAGACAAGGTCTTTATCCTGGGTTGGGACAGTCCAGAACTAGAGGGCGTATGTTTGAGGTGAGAGGGGAAAGATATAAAAGGAACGTAAAGGGCAACTTTTTCACGCAGAGGGTGGTAAGTATGTGGAATGAGCTGCCAGAAGTTGTGGCAGAGGCTGGTACAATTGCAACATTTAAAAGGCATCTGGATGGGTACATGAATAGGAAGGGTTTGGAGGGATATGGGTCAGGTGCTGGCAGGTGGGACTAGATTGGGTTGGGATATCTGGTC
>NC_057711.1:143342605-143404808 GCF_004010195.1 Chiloscyllium plagiosum | reverse complement strand
TCTCAATGACTCTATGACTCTATCATGTTATAGTCCAACAGGTTTATTTGGAAGTACTAGCTTTCAGAGTGCTGCTCCTTTGTCAAGTAGCTCATGGGGCAGGATCATAAGATACAGAATTTATAGCACAAGATCATAGTGTCATACAATGATGTGATATATTGAACATCTTAGATTGCAGTTAAGTCTTTCATCTTTTAGAAAAGGTTGCAGATTTTGATTCATTAATATGTAAATCTCAGAACTTCTTTCAAAGTTACATTACTGATATAACTTAAAACTTTCTTAAACAAAGATGACATCTCAGTTCAGACAATGCATTAAAGGTGTGAGGTTAGAGTCTCTCTGTATTCCAATCCTGAAACAATTCATGGCAGACTTAAACTGTTAACCTTAAGGCATTCCAAAACATTCAGCCTGAAAACTGCTGTAATTTTCGTGAAAATATTTGCCAGTCTTGACTGAATGCTAACTCTTTTTACCTTTTCATTCAGAAACATCGTTCATGGACTCAAGACAACCCAAATTTTTCACAGTCAATGAATACTTTAGAAATGTTGTTACTGGTGTGGTATAGGCAAAATTGTATCAATGTGCTCATAAGTTTCTACAAACAGCAATGAGATAAATGGTCAGTTAATGTTATTTGGTTGTGTTAGTTTGGATAGAACACCAGAAGGACTTGCAGCATCATACAATCAGATACTTAAAAGTTCATCATATTTGTACTGATACCTTGAAAGAGCTATCCAATTAATCTGATCACCCTGAACTTCCACTTTGCATCAATTTCACCTTACACAATTTAACTTTGAGTCTGCTTCCACTATCCTTTTCAAGCAATTCAATCAAGAACATAACTATCCACTGAGTAAACAAATTTCACCACATCTCAACCCTGAATCACGTGCCAATTATTTTACTGTCCTTTTGTTATTGACCCTTCTGGCACTGAATATGGCTATTCCTTGTCCACTCTGTCAAATATTTTAATCATGATTTTGCAGAGTCTTCTCTTAACCTTTCCTATGCTAAGGCGGACAAAATTGATGTCTTGCATCTCTGTACCATTCTAGCAAAGGTTTTCTGAAACCCTCTGAGGAGGAATGTCAAAGTGCAGTGGATGGACAAGACATTCCAGCCGGATATAAAAGGTAGTTTACTGAATTTAAGCACAACACCCCTCAATATCCTGTGCTCCAGTGAAAAAAAGGTCCCAGCCTTTCCAGTCTATTTTAATATCTGAAACCCTTCATTCTCAGCAACTCAATCAAATTAGTGAGATATACAATGTTCCTTGCACAAAACCATACTGACTATCCCTTACCTCTCCAAATGCACATAAATGCTATTTTTCAGAATCACCTCCAACTACTCACCCACCACTAATGTCAGACTCACAGGTGCTTAAAGCCTTTCTTAAACTTTGACACATTAGTCACCCTCCTATCCTCTGGTACTTCACTCGTTAGAGGCAATTGCATTCAGATAAACACTGTCTGCTCTCTCAAGTGGATATAAAGGATGTTGTACACTTTCTGAAGAAATCCATTGATTAATTCCTGGTAAATTTGTTTGACTGACTTAATTGAATTCTTTGTTGAAATAATGAAAAGGTCTGGTAAATGTAATGCATTTGATAATGTGTTTAATGTATTTGATGAAGTGGAACATAATAGGTTGGTGGAATTAATCAAAGGCATGGGATTAAAAGAACAGTAGCAATTTAGATACAAAATTGGAGAAAAGACTGAAGACAGAATAATGATGAGCATTGTTTCATCCCTAATGTACACAAGTCTTTCACAATGGAAGGCTGTTTAAATAAAACATAAATGGCATCCTTGAGTTTTTAAACAGAGTACAGAAACAAGGGTGATCTTATTGAGATTTATAAAAGCCAAGGTGAATGACGAGGGTCTTTTCCCTAGGGTGTTGGAGTTCAAAAGTAGGGGGCATATTTTTAAAGTGAGAGGAGAAAGTTTTAAAGAGGTCACGAGGGGCAACGTTTTACACAGAGGGTGAGTCATGTGTGGAATGAACTGCCAGGGAAAGTGGTGGATGCAGGTACGGTTACAGTGTTTAAAAGATGTTTGGATAAGTTCATGAATAGAAAAGATTTGAGGAATGTGAGCCAAGCGCAGGCAGGTGAGACTAGTTCAGTTTGGGAACATGGTCGGCATGGACTGGTTGGACCAAAGGGACTGTATAACTCTATATGACTTTCCGTGCTGTATGATTCTATGACTTTGTATGTCCCTTCATGATTGCATGGACAAATGAGGGTCTGGTGTAGATGAACAGCTCAAGTCTCTGGACTGGATTGTGAACATTTTTTTTGTCTTCGAGGAAAGGGTGCAACTATTGAACCAGTGTTGACAAGAGGAACTTCTGCTGCTCATTTACATTGGCCAGATGAAACTTTTCATCCTAAATGATTTTTTTACTATGCAACAGACTTAGGGATCATAACCTGAGGACCAAGTGAGGAAAAAACTCTCTGCTATGCATACAAAATACATTTGTACATGAATATAGGAGATCCCAAAACAAACCAAGTTCAACTCTGACTCATAATTTCAGGATTACATCGTTTGACATGTCATTACATTTGGAGCTTTCTATTTGGCCTGATTATTCATTGCACCATGGACAGTGTGAAAAAAGTTGAAACTCAGTCAGTGGACTGTAAATTGAAAATTATATTCCTTTTATGAAATTAGCAGCTGATACTAAGAAACGCAGTCACTATTCATATGAATACAATGTGACACACTGCCTGGAATATTTTAATGCTTTTACTAAGAAATACACGTTTTCATTAAAATTTCTCACCAAAAGAGTTATTGCCTATGAAATATGAAGCACTCCTTAATCGGATCAATTTATCATTTTAAATAATGCAAATAATGTTTGATCCTACCAACACCAAGTAATATGCAACTAAATTACTTCTGCTTGTGCAAAAATGTAAGCCAGAATGCCCGCATCACTTCAACATAAATCACAGGGCAAATTATAAGTTACAAAACAAATGTTATTGTTATCAGAAAGCATGAGTAATAATCCCTAATGTAATTATAATATCCCTGACTTTCTGAGGTTATAATTTGCAACACTACATCATTGAAGGCAGAAGAAAGAAAGATTTTCATTTGTGTAGCAGCTTTCAGGACCTCAAGACGTCTGAGTGTTTTACATCCAATATGAATTCACTTACAAGTTAACCCCGCAATTTGTAACTTGTAAATTAAAACGGGCAGAGACATCAATGCACACATTTTGGAATTAAATATTTGCAGATGACACCAAAATTGGTGGTGTAGTGGACAGCGATAAAGGTTACTTCAGAGTACAATGGGACCTTGATCAAATGGATAAGTTGGCCAAGCAGTGTCTGATGGCGTTCACTTTAGATAAATATGAGTGCTGCATTTTGGGATACCAAGTCAAGGCAATTATAATTATTGGTAGGGTCCTGAGAAGTGTTGCTGAACAAACATAGAGAGTTGTGCATGTATGGAAGGAGCTACCAGAGGAAGTGGTGGAGGCTTGTACAATTACAACGTTTAAAAGGCACCTGGATGGGTACATGAATAGGAAGGGTTCAGAGGGATATGGGTCAAATGTTGGCAAATGGGACCAGACTAATTAACATTTCTGGTCAGCATAGATAAGTTGGATCAAAGGTTCTGTTCTGTGCTGTCCATCCCTAGGACTCTATGCTGTTTTACAACCATTAAACAGGTAACAAAGCATCCAGCATTCTGTTTCAGATCTAAAATATTGCTAACAGTGTCACAGGCTTCACCAGAATGGGCTTATGGCTATTTGCATGTGGAAATAGGATGCCTCACACGTTTGTGGAACTCTCTTCAAAATTAACCTGCCCTGATTGCATGCAGAACCAAGCCAACTGTGTTCAGGAAAACATGGTCTAACCATTCAGTCCATCTCATTTAAATAAAATTCAAAGCTGAATCTCCGGTGTCCCTACTCCAATTTGTAGAAATTTGCAATTACTTGGCTATTGACCTTAGTTAAGGTATTGGTACAATTTGAGCATGCCGTATTCCTCATGCTTATTTATGCACAATACATATAACTAAGGATCCATTATAAATTGCTGCGATACCAGTTAAGCTTGTTGTAGTACTGTAATAGGTGGATTCAATGTTAAAAATGTCATGCCACTCTGCTTCTCAATCACAACAGCTTTATTTTATAATATGAGCATATCATCTTTAATGCATAAAATGGCCACAGATATCCCACAAATCACCCAAGTTGTTTATGAAAGATTTTCAACAACTATTTTTTCATGTAACCAAAATTTCTATTCTCCAAGATCTGTATTCAAACCAAAATGAAAATACTGGTGTCATAATAACTTGATTAAATTTATTCATGGAAATATCTTTTTGTGACTTTTTATGCCTTCATTAACTTTTCTTTCATCAAAGTCGTTTTCCAAAACTACAAGCTCCGATTGTTATTCCTGATTAGAAGAGACTCATTGTCCTCATTAAGATTGGGAAAGTTAAAATCCTTCAAGATGTACAAAGCAGAAAATTATTCATTAGAACCAGGAAAAGCAGGACTCAACCAGTAAAATTGTGAAGGAAGGCATGCATCTTCCATTAAACCTGCTAAAAGGCAGGAATCTTCTATTTCAGCTGAAAAAATTAAGAAAATCCTCCAGCTCATCATAAAATATCTAGCCATATCTGCAAACATGGCATCAAAAATAATCAGAAATGCCTGTATTATTTAATTTCAGAGCCAAAGAGAGTTGCAAGTTCATAATCATGAAAAGAGCCATTCTTGAATTAGAAAGTATCTTCTAAACTGGATACTAAGTCAGAAGCTGAACAAGTAAGTGGAGTTTTATATGCCAACATGTGTATAGCCAATAATGTTATTGCTTACTAATAAGAAAGAAAATTATCAGATATATCTGAAGATGTAGTGAAAACCGTTGATAATTATTTCAACTCAGAAGTAATAGAAGTATTTAATAAGCAAAAGTTCAACATCCAGGGGAATTCATAGATTATTTCATTAATGATCTCTACAGATTAATGGAAAGATGTCATTATGGTAACTTAAAGTTAGAATTCATAGGAGATTATGGACAGAATTGAATAGTCTTTATTAGGTTTATTACAATCCAATGAAGACCTGACTCTAGAGAAAGTCAACACACTAGATTTCAACAGAAGTCATGCAAATCAATGCTAAAATTAGAAGAATAAATTTGGCAAAGAAGATCATCAGATTCCATTCAATTTCTAAGGTACAGAATCACAAAAGAGAAGCAATATTCCTATGTAACAGGTAGGGCAGACATTGAACACTAAAAATCTTTGCCAGTGCTTTACGGCAGCAGACCTCATAGGTGGGAACACTGCCCAGTTATTAAAACTATGTTTTATTGTAAAATAATTTGCCAATTACAGAAAATGTGACCAGTCAAAGAAATGCATAATCACATAAAGAGATAATTAAGGTAAAACAATTTAAGCAGAAGACAAAGCTAAACTTTTTCATCAGGAAATAGGTGACCCAGACCTCACATTTTGACAAGGTGACATTTATGTCAATGGGCATCGCATGAATTTCAAGTGCAGCACGGAGTAAGTGTCACAATATTATTAGGTTATGTTCTCAAAGAGGCTGACAAACTGCAACTGGATGGTTCAGAGGCAAAGCATTCAACATTCCCTTGAAGCTGCGTGGCTAAACACACACTCTGCCACAGTGTGTACTATCTACAAGATGCACTGCAGAAATTCACAAAAGCTCCATAGTTAGCATCTTTCAAACCAGCAACCACTTCATCTTGATGGACAAGGGCAGCAGATACATGGGAACACCACCAGCTGCAAGTTCCCCTCCAAGCCATTCACCATCCTGACTTGGAAATATATCACTGTTCCGTCACTGTCACTGAGTCCAAATCCTGGAATTCCCTCCCTAGGGGCATTGTGGGTCCACCCACAACTTGTGGTCTGCAGCAGTTCAAGAAAGCAGCACACCACCAACTTCTCAAGAGCAGCTAGGGACAGGCAATAAATGCTTACCAGATAGTGATGCCCACTTTGCACTAGTGAATTTGAAAAAAACCTCTCCAACATATGAAAACCAACTAGTGGAAAACAACTATGTACTCAACAATCAATGACTCTCTTTCTTGAATGGAAAGGTATTTATTGATCTCAATCTCATTCAAAAGATGGAAGAAGTTAACCTCCAAAAATCAATGAATAGACAGTATAAAGCTTTGTAACCTCATGGCAGAACCTAAATAAAAATGAAAATCTCTTGTTTCATTAATGTGGAATAAGAACTTTGATATGAAACAATGTGATGGTTTACTGGTGACTATACGAGTTTGACAGAAATGTTTTCCACTGTTACCAATGCTGAAGATAGTTCAGACTCGAAGAGCCAGTAAGGTTGGTGAGGAATTACTTGTAAGTGCGTAACCACTGAAGAACATACTTGTGAACCAGGAAGAGGGGGCGGCACGGTGGCTCAGTGGTTAGCACTGCTGCCTCACAGCACCAGGGACCCAGGCTCGATTCTAGCCTCAGGCGACTGTCTGTGTGGAGCTTGCACATTCTCCCCGTGTCTGCGTGGGTTTCCTCCGGGTGCTCCGGTTTCCTCCCACAGTCCAAAGATGTGCAGATCAGGTGAATTGGCCATGCTAAAATTGCCCATTGTCTTAGATGCTTTCGTCAAAAGGAAATGGGTCTGGGTGGGTTACTCTTCAGAGGGTCGGTGTGGACTTGTTGGACCGAAGAGCCTGTTTCCACACAGTAGGGAATCTGATCTAAAAGAAAAGAGTTGGAATTCCTCTTTCTCCATCCTTTAAGGAAGCCATCATTTCCCCACTGCCAACTGTTGCCTTTCTCCTCTATTTGTTGTCTTGTCGTCTCTAAGGCTCTGCCATTCTTTTTACCTCCCTCATAACCACCCTCCAAATTTTGCCATCATCAACCAATCTCCCCTTTCTAGATGTATGTTCTTCAAGTGCAAAATGATCTAGTGCAGGTGAGGATGGCCACTCTCGATTAACAAGAAAAGAATGTTTGGTATTACACAAGATATAGTTAATTGCATCTCTGCAACAGTCACAATTTAATAAGGATGTCATATATTGTCAGGCGAATCTTCGGAAAGCCTGGTCGGACTCTTTCAAAGGGTTTGGTTTCTCTCCCCTCCAACCCTCATGATATCATCACAGTGGATGGTACTTATGGCTTCAATCAGTATTGACTCTTACACCTTATGTAGTATCGAGTGTGAACCACATGTTGAGAACACTCAGGACCAGTTTCTCCTAATTGAATATGACTGTCACTACCTTTGCTGGGTCTGTCCTGCTGATGGGTCAGTCGATGTCCAGCAAAGGCAGAGAAGAAGTTCAGGCAATGGCTAATTGACATGATTGTGTGAGCTTGACTGTTCTGGGCTGGTGTTTAATTAGTTTGTGAGACAACGTTACAAATTTTGGCTCAAGTCCTCCGATGTTATTGAGGAGATCGTTGTACATTCAATTGGGCTGACTGAGCCTTTGTTTCTGAATTCAATTCCCAGGCTTTATTCTTACTGTATCATTTACTATTGGTTAAATACAACTGAGAGGTTTCCTGATTCAATGAAAGATTAATCATAGGTCAGGCAGTATCAGACTTGTTTTCACTTTGAAGAACGTTAATAATTTTTAGCCTTCTTTTGTACATGGAATTTACTCCTTATTGCCTCTATGAAGAAACATGATTCAATCAGAACAAGGGAAGTCTGCAGCTCTTAAAATTTAAAAGATAAAAATACTTAACGTGTAAACATCCACAAAAAACCATTTTCACCACATGTTCCATTGTGAAGGTACAATGTTACAACTAAAATCTCTTTATTTCAATCTCCCTTTTGTGTCTTGTTTTACGGACTGTTACATTATCTTTTAAAAGATATATAAATGTCATTGAGAGAATACATTATATTTGGGGAAGAGCCACGCAGGGTTATTGTACCCTGTCTTCTGGACTGATAGAACTGGAACAATGCTGCATAGTGATATCATGGCGAGGAGCACATGGCCTCTGAACCAACAGCTGCTGACATTTCTGGTGCTTTTGAAGAAAATCTTTGCAACAAAGGTTATGAGATAAACATTGCTTTTAAGATAGAGTTTCGCTGCCACAAAAATCAAATGAACAAAATTTAAGTTTACCTGGAAGTGCTTCTTAATCCAAAATGTGATGGAGGGTTGGAGGTATGGAAGCAGAGGCAAAGAAACGTTAAGGATATTTAAAGTGCAGCTGGATTCTTTATCTAAGGGGTGTGTGATGTGTTGGTAAGAGAGACGCTTTGCTTAGAGCTTTTCGTCTTACGTTCATCTGGACAAATGCAAGAATGTTCAATTTCAATTGATCACAACTTACACTACAGAAGAAAATGGCACTGATTGGTTGACAAGTTGACTTGGATTGACCAAGTTGGTGTTATGGAGAAAGCAAAAGGTCCCCAAGCTTCCATGTAATTCAAGAGATGCAACACTTCAATACATTTCTTGTGTTTGTGGAGAACCGGTCTCTGCATGTAAATTTGTGTTTTCCTAGCAAGTATAAATAAGCCATGTTATGAGCTTGACTGATTATCTTAAAATGGTTGGTGATGTAACTATTGGCAATGCTGAACTTTAACAGAACAACATCTAACAGTTAAAGTTTGAGTTTTGCAAGTATAGGTTGGTTGAGTATGGTCTTCACTCTGCTTATTATGAATGCCAACAGAATGTGCTACCGTAAAAGCAAAGGACTACAGATACTGGAAATCTGAAATTAAAAAAAACAGGAGGTGCTGGAGAAACTCTGTGGGTCTGACAGCATCTGTGGATTCAAGAAGAGTTAGTGTTGCAAATCTATTGTGACTGTTCTTTGGAACTGAGTTCTGAAAGTGGGTAATGGATGCCTAGTTTGCCAGAACTAATGTCTCCTCATCAATGGAGGCTGTAAAGATATGTGCTATGCTGGGATGATATGTCTCACCCAATTCAATATTGACTATAATAATGCAAAAGTTTATATAGCAATTCAGAATATCCCTAAAAACTTTGTAGCTAACAAAATGTACTCACTATTGCAATATAGAAAATGCATCAGTCAGTTTGTAGTGAGTTCCCACAAACAGAAATATTTCAATAATTTATCAATCTAATGCTGGTTATAGAGTCATAGAGATGTACAGCATGGAAACAGACCTTTTGGTTCAGCTTGTCCATGCCGACCAGGTATCCTAAATTAATCTAGTCCCATTTATCAGCACTTGGCCAATATCTCTCTAAACCCTTCTTATTCATATACACATCATTTGCCTTTTAAATGTTGTAATTGTACCAGCCTCCACCACTTCCTCTGGCAGCTCATTCCATATAAGCACTACCCTCTGCGTGAAAACATTGCCCCTTAAGTCCCTTTTAAATCTTTCCCCTCTCACCCTAAACCTAAGTCCTCTAGTTCTGGATTACCCACTCTGGTGAAATGACCTTATCTATTTATCCTATCCATGCCCTACATGATTTTATACATCTCTGTAAGGTCACCCCTCAGTCTCTGACACTCCAGGGAAAAACAGCCCCAGCCTATTTAGCCTCTCCCTCTAGCTCAAGTTCTCCAACCCTGGCAACAGCCTTGTAAACTGGTGTGGGAACAACTTTTGCCCAACACACTTGCTCATCTTTGAAGCGGTCTATTCCTCTGGGTGTTTTTATTGTGATGTTTTATATCTCAGCCATGTGAGACATGTTGAATTGATCGATAAGTCTTTTCCATTTGCTCAGTTTTGGATGTTCTTGTTGGATCTAATCTAATCTAAAAAATGGGGTTACAGAATCTTACATGGATTCATGCAGTTTTTGAGCACAGTAAAGAATTTACTTGCAGAATTACATTTTACTTTGTTCAAAAACTGCATGAATCCATGTAAGATTCTGTAAATCCATTTTTAAAATTAGAATCAGTCTGACCATTGTGACACAGACAGTCTCACACAGGGCAGCCCACACTTTAAATGCACTATCCAGGCCGACATGACACCAATTGTTAAAGTTCACTTGAGAATGTAACTTTTAAATGTTCTGCGATAAGATGAAAGACTTAACAACAATCCAGGTCTTTTTCAATATATAATTTCAGTTACATCACACCATAAACGTTTGCTATAAATTCTGTGTCTTACGATCTTATACTCCACAACCAACCTGATGAAGGAGCAGCGCTCCAAAAGCTTGTGCTTCCAAATAAACCTGTTGGACTATAACCTGACGTTGTGTGATTTTAACTATGTTCAGCAGTGATCACCACAGTGACCAAATTTTAAAAATAAAACTTATGGGCTATCAAACGAGGTTTCAGTCTGGAATCTTGTCCAATATTGCCATCAATTATCCAGTGCTACCAGTCAATTTCCCACTCAGCTCAATAATTGGCCTTTAATTCTAACCACTTCATCTTGAACTGAGAATCCCTTAGGAAGGGCACAAAGAACAGAAAACCACAGATGATTTCAAATGATTACAAGATGCACTTATAAACATTTAGAACACCATCACAACAATAGGAAATGGTGGCTCTTGGGGAGACGTAGTGACAGTAGCATGTGAAAGCACAACAAGGTCATTACTGAGCCCTTTACATTTTCCTCCCTCACTCTCTTTTAATCTGGCTCTGTATTGTCTGTCAGTATTTCTTGTTCACTCAAACTCTTTATCTCTCAATCACTTTATCCATCTCTCTCTCTCTCTCTCTCTCTCCAATCCCATCATAGAATCCCCACAGTGTGGAAACAAGCCATTTGGCCCATCAACTCCACACCGACCCTCCAAAGAGTATCCCACCCAGGCCCATTCCCCTCTTACTCTCCAGTTACCCTTGATTAATTCACCTAGCCTACACATCCCTGAACACTATGGGAAATTTAGCATGGCCAATCCACCAAACCTGCACATCCTTGGACTATGGGAGGAAACTGGAGCACCAAGAAGGGATCCACACACACAGTCACCCAAGAGTGGAGTCAAACCTGGATACCTGGCATTGTAAGGCAGCAGTACTAATCACCTTGCCACCCCATCAGCCAAGATACTGGATGAAACACAGAACATGGAACTAGCAGCCCTTGCTGTTGATGATCAGCCATTTCCTTCCAAACCACTCTAAATATTGGTGAAATAAAGGAGTGTATGGATTCAGCTGTTCCCCTGACGTCATCAGCATCATTTTATCTTGAATGTGGAAATATGGGAGATACAATATTTAGATAATTGAAGCAATTTTTATCACTTTTTTAAATCATGTTTATCGGTGTTTCATTTTTGTGGCATATTTAAACATTTAAAGTTATATTACTTACTGGTTCTCACACCCTCAGACATTCTATTATAATTCTATAATCCAGAAAACTCTGAAATTCAGAAATGGCTTGAGTATTCTGCACTGGAGAAGATACTTAAAGCAGCCTCCAAAAGTGAAGTCGTAAGCCTTGTTTAAAATTAAAAATCACACAACACCAGGTTATAGTACAACAGGTTTAATTGGAAGCACTAGTTTTCGGAGCGCTGATGAAGGACCACCTGATGAAGGAGCAGTGCTCTGAAAGCTAGTGCTTCCAATTAAACCTGTTGGACTATAACGTGGTGTTGTGTGATTTTTAATTTTCTACACCCCAGTCCAACACCAGCATCTCCATATCTTGTTCAAAATTAACAGTCTCAGGAAACCCTGCAACTAAGTGAGGACCATTAAATTTCTGCAGTCCATAGTCTGCATAAAATAACTCTCTAAACCGTTTCTGTAATGGAGAATGGGAGAATTACTTCATTGGAACAAGTTGCTGAGTTGACCTGGCTTTTGATTGAATTGTTTAACAATGAAGACGTTAAAGAAATATATGAACAAGGAAAAGCTTTTATACAGCTCACTGAATATGAAATTAACCTTTCCACAGCAATTACTAATGCTCCAAAAACTTTCAAAATTACAAAGCAGTCTGACAGAAGCTGAGAAAAATGAAAAGCTTTTTAGCTGCCTTTCCATTTCAAATAAACATTAGTCATTAGAAATTGATGGTGTGGATATTCCCATTAAAATGTACGATCAGAATTCAAAAAGGGAATGATATAACATAGACAATTGTGTACAGGGGGAGAAAGAAATTGAGTTAGCTTGTCAAAGACAAAATCCTAAGGCTAATAGGTCTTGGTTTAGTTAGTGTTATTCTTGCTCTGACTCAGTCTTACAATGAAAATTGCTGGTGAAAAATGAAAGAGGAGAAACAAATAAAAGTGCTTCCCAAAGATCTCACACATTGATTTAGAAAAACTAAGGCTCCCTATGAAGGTTCTGGTGGAAACAGAGCATCAGCAGGTAACCTTCTGGGAGCAAAATATAACAAAGAACAGCAGGAGATCTGAAACACACGCAACAAAAATTGCTGGAGAAACTCAGCAGGTCTGGCAGCATCTGTGTCAGTGGACTTCGAAACATTATCTCTGGTTTCTCTCCACATTTATGGTCAGACCCACTGAGTTTCTCCAGCAACTTCTGTTTTTGTGTATGCTTCCAGGACTGACTGGAGGGAGAGAAGACAATAGGCTCCTTCCCTCCACTGGAGAAATTTATTGCTGTGTCCAGAGGACCAGTGACGTACTAGACAAGTGGAGATCATGACAAAGGAACGTTGCTGCTCTTTGCAATATAGGGCTCAAAAAGAGGCCATTTGGACAATCATGTCTGCATTAGCTGAAGGGACCAGCCTTTCAGCGTTACCCCACCTTTTAGTATTTGGTCTGCAGCCCTTCAGGTTACAATAAGTTCTCGACCCTTACTATCCCCTGGGTCAAAAGGAAAATTTCTTCATCTCCTCTCTTTCTACCAATTATGTGAAATCGCCTAGTCACTGGCATCTCTCCTCAGATAAATAGGCCTTCCCCATCCACTCTGTTTTGGTTCTTCACAAATGCTTACATCTCAATCAAACCTTCCTTCAGGTCCTCTGTTCCAAGGAGAATAGATTAGATTAGATTAGATTACTTACAGTGTGGAAACAGGCCCTTCGGCCCAACAAGTCCACACTGACCCGCCGAAGCGCAACCCACCCATACCCCTACATTTACCCCTTTAACCTAACACTATGGGCAATTTAGCGTGGCCAATTCACCTGACCCTGCACATCTTTGGACTGTGGGAGGAAACCGGAGCACCCGGAGGAAACCCACGCAGACACGGGGAGAACGTGCAAACTCCACACAGTCAGTCGCCTGAGTCGGGAATAACCATAGTCTATTCAATCTTTCCTTATAGCTGCATTTTTTTCCCATCTTGGCAACTTCTTCATGCACCCCCTTTACACTTTCTCTTGTGCAATTGCTTCCTTTTTGTAAAACTGCACTTAGTACTCAAGCTGTGGACTAACTAATCGTTTACGATGTTCATGCTCTTATGCTCCAGACCTCAGCTAATAAAGGAAAGAGTTCCATAGACCTTATCGATCTGTCTTCTTACCTTCAGTAGTGGACATTCACTTCAAGATCCCTCACTTCCTCCACACCACTCATAGAACATAGAACATTATAGCGCAGTACAGGCCCTTCAGCCCTCAATGGTGCGCAGACCTGTGGAACTTATCTGAAGCCCATCTTTCCTATACTATTCCATTTTCATCCATATGTCCATTCAATGATCATTTAAATGCCATTAAATTTGGCGAGTCTACTACTGTTGAAGACAGGCCATTCCATCCCCTCCCCCCCAAATACTCTCTGACATCTGTCCTATGGCTATCACCCCTCAATTTAAAGCTATGTCCTCTCGTGCTAGCCATCACCATTTGAAGAAAAAGGCTCTCATTGTCCACCCTATCTGTGACCAGAACGGTACGCAATACTCCAAATGTGGCCTCATCAGAGTTTTGTACAGCTGCAGCATGACCTCATGGCTCCGAAACTCAATCCCTCTACCAATAAAAGCTAACACACCAAATGCCTTCTTAACAACCCTATCAACCTAGGTGGCAACTTTCAGAGATCTATGTACATGGACATCAAGATCTCTCTGCTCATCTACACTACCAAGAATTTACCATTAGCCCGGTACTCTTTATTTCTGTTGTTCCTTCCAAAGTGAATCACCTCACACTTTTCTGCATTAAATAGCATTTGCCACATCTCAGACCAGCTCTGCAGCTTATCTATGTCCCTCTGTAACCCACAACATCCTTCAACACTATCCACAACTCTAGCGACCTTAGTGTCATCTGCAAATTTACTAGCCCATCCTTCTACACCCTCATCCAGGTCATTTATAAAAACAGCAGTGGCCCCAAAACAGATCCTTGCAGTACACCACTACTAACTGAACTCCAGGATGAACATTTTCCATCAACCACCATCCTCTGCCTTCTTTCAGCTAGCCAACTTCTGATCCAAATAGCTAAGTCACCCTCAATCCCATGCCTCCATATTTTGTGCAATAGCCTATTGTGGGGAAACTTATCAAACGACTTACTGCCATCCGTATACACGACATCAACTGCTTTACCCTCATCCATCTGTTTGGTCACCATCTCAAAGAACTTAATAAGGTTTGTGAGGCATGACCTACCCTACACAAAACCGTGTTGACTATCCCTCATCCATTATTCCTTTCTAGATGATTATAAATCCTATCTCTTAGAACATTTTCTAACACTTTAACCACAGCTGAAATAAGGCTCACCGGTCTATCATTGCCAGGGTTGTCTCTACTCCCCTTCTTGAACAAGGGAACAACATTTGCTATCCTCCAGTTTTCTGGTACTATTCCTGTAGATAAAGATGACATAAAGATCAAAGCCAAAGGCTCTGCAATCTCCTCCCTGGCTTCCCAGAGAATCTTATGATAATTCCCATCCAGCTCAGGGACTTATCTATTTTTACACTTTCCAAAATTGCTGACACCTCCTCCTTGTACACCTCAATCCTATCTAGTCTAGTAGCCCATATCTCAGTATTCTCCTCGACAACATTGTCTTTTTCCAGTGTGAATATTGACAAGAAAAAATTCATTTCGCACTTCTTCTATTTCCTCTGATTCCGAGCACAACTTCCCATTGCAATGCTTGATTGGGCCTAATCATTCTCTCATCATTCTTTTATTCCTGATATAGAAAGCTTTAGGGTAATCCTTGATCCTATCAGTCAACGACTTCTCATGTCCGCCTCCCCCCCCCGGCTTGTTTTTGCTCTCTCTTTAGGTCTTTTCTGGTTAACCTGTAACTCTGAAGCGCCCTAACTGAGCCTTCACATCTCATTCTAACTTAAGCCTTCCTCTTCCTCTTGACAAGAGATTCAACTTTTTTAGTAAACCATGGCTCCCTCGCTCGACCACTTCCTCCCTGCCTGACAGGTACATACTTAGCAAGGACACGCAGAAGCTGTTTGTTGAAAGTAAGTTCCACATTTCTATTGTGCAGTTTAGTTCCACTCATTGTGCATCCCTTGCCTTCGTTTGGTCTCCCCAAATGCAGCACCTCACACTTCTCAGGATTGAACTTTGCTTCCTTTTCTCATGCCCACCTGGCCAGTCTATTGATAACTTCCTGCAGGCTACAACTAACCTCTCACTATCAACTAATTGGGCAATTTTTATGTTGTCTGCAAACTTTTGGTTCATACCCCCTACACTGACAACCAAATCATTAATATCTATATCAGAAAAAGTAGGGCGACCTAGTGGTGTGTCTTGCCAAACCCTTCTGGAAATCTTCCAGCAAAAAGAAAGCATCCAGTAATATTATCCTTTGTTTTTCACCATTGAGCCAGTTTTGCATCTAGTTTGCTATATTCTCCTGCATCGCGTTAGCTTTTTTTGAACCAGTCTGCTGTGTGTGACCTTGTCAAAAGTCATGCTGACATCTGTGTTGACCACATTAACTGCCCTACCCTCATTAACCCTGTTTGTTTACTTCTTCAAAAAATTCAACCAAATCATGACCTGAACTTGGTTAGGTCAAATTTAACCAAAGTAAATTGTGGATGTTCAGTGATATCCTTGACACTGGCACCACAAGGTAACACACCATAGTGGAGTCATGTTTGTGGCTGTGAGACAGTTACCTACTCTCTTAGCTATTGAATCGCTATTGAAGGACTTTTCCTTATAACTCCCTGTGCAGCTGAGCCACCAGGTGGTGCCATGAACTTAGTTCTTGCTGCACTCATTGGATGTAGCACCACTCTTTGCAGCTGAATACTGATTGGGAAGAGGGATGCATTTTGTATGACTTGCCTGGTCTTTTTTATGATAGTCTGGTTGTCTCTGATTTCCCCTCTCTCTGCAGACTCTTAAGCAGCAGAGTGACTACACCGTTAAATATGGCGTCCATGTGTACAATCTCTCTCTCTAGAGAGAGAGAGAGAGAGAGAGAGACTTGCCAAGTATACGGAGTAGTTTTCTGATTTCGCTCTTTGGAAAATCATATAGTTGGAGGTTCCCATTCATGTTACATGATGAGCAAGTGAAGAGAGTCAACTTACTGATAGGAAAAAGAAAAGAGGAATTGTCTACCTTAAGATGCAGGCGGTGGGAGGTGGAATGGATTAACATTTTTATCCGGAAAGTCTGATATGTAGAATTACTCCTTTCTGCGCTATAGATGTCTGTGAAATGGGCCTGGTTTTGTAAGTAACATGATGCAGGGAGAGGCCTGAGAAAGTGTTGAAGTAGAACTTTAGGCCACTCTACACCTTCAGAGCAAACAGCGTGTGGAGCAAAGTTAACTAGAACTTTAAGATTGGATGCTGAGCATGTGTGTAATGAGCCATGTTATAATGATATCAGATCATATGGAACTTGGATTGAGTCTATGCGGAATTGCCTCTTTTACCATCTCTTGTAAGTAATGATATTCAATAAGATTTGTTCATTCACTTACCTGAGTACAGGCCTGAACTTACTACACTGCTTGTGGCTCTTGTAGCCATATTGGCAGCTGGCTTCATGAGAAAGTGCACTTTATGCCAGCAGCAGGGAGTACCAGCTAGTTTTGATGGGAGCAGGGTTTAGTTAGAGCAGTTGGGATTGACCATTAGGGCCGTGGAGTTACAAGATGGAGGTTGCACCCCTTCACATGCCTACACAGATTTATTGTTTTAAATGAAAACTTCAAATTCATTGAAAAATCTTGAACCGCACAGGTCCTACACTTATTGCAGTCATCACAAGCTAATTTATCAGAAAGATCCTTCAACATATAAGCCACTCATTAACACAATGCTGTCTGGCCCTTTTCATGAGTTTTACCTTAGGTCCCCTGTACAGGTGCTGAATATGCAAGCAACAATTTACATGACATGCTTCAAAGGAAACTCCAGTTCAAACACTCATTTCAAACTTGTGTTTGATTCACGGTTTATTCTGGACGGTGCTGGTCAGAGTGTTTAGCATCTTGGAATATCCGTAGCTCTCAAAGCTCAGGATGTACTATATTTGCCCGGCTTTGAAATGATCAAATAATGATCATACCCAATAGAGTGTGCTTGGCATTTCTTTATTCATGACAGCAAGTCTATTACGTCTTACACCAGTCATCAGGCTTATTTGTAGACATAAATGGTGACACAGCTAAAGTAAGCTCTAAACAAGCTCAAAATTAAATTAAGAATAATGAATAGCAAAAAATAAACACAGATAATAATGTAAATATGCAAAGACATGTGGAATTAAATAGGGCCATGCAATGCCACGTTTCTATGTGCTATGTGCTCAATTAGGAATCAAAAATGGAATCCAACAGGCATGGCAAGCTTCTGATGAAAAGTGCACAGAGTACTATCTTAAGAAATGGATTTGTGTGTGCACCTAACCACCATCAACTATTATGCAAAGCAGCAAGATCATGATGTATGCATAACAATATGAATGTTCCCCAACCAACACTATTTAATAGGATCATGAAGTACTTAGCCTAATTTTCTAATCAACCTATACAGAGATGCTGTCACATACCTCTGGAGTAGGTGGGACTAGAACTCTGGTCTCCTGGTCCAGAGATAGGGACACTTCCACTGCACCACAAGAGGCCCCCCCCCTCCCCTCCCGCTCCCGTGCAGTACTTAATATGTTAGCTGTTCATTGCCGCCACCTGTCCCGCTCTTTTGTTCTGTGTATAGGGTCTAACTCCCTTCAGTCTCCCAAAGTGCTTCTGCTTGAGTCTCTGGAAATCTCTATTTATTTGCACTCATTCTCTGAACCCTAATAAAGCATCTGGCCCCTTCAGTTCTCTCTACAGAGCCATGTGATTCTGACATTCTGTCATAGTGCATCATCATTGCGATTGTTGCTGATTACATTGTCCCCAGTGCCCCTTGCATCTCCCCCAAGTCTTAATCGTCATCTTATGAACACATTATGAATGTCACCCTCGAAAGTTTCAGATTTCACAGGGTTTGCCTCTGTGGTGCATTGACCAATGTTCCTGATTTGGTATAATTCTGAGGTTTAGAATGCTCTGCATTCTTCCTCCTTTTAGTTTCAGTAATCTTCTCCATGGTGGTTGTTGAACTTTCTTCTTCCTCTTCTGCTGAGAAATAATTCACCATTCCGACCAGTTTCTGGTTCAATGATATCAATGGACCACAGTTTCTTCTTATTGTTCTTTGATCTGTTTCACCCCATATGACCTCGATTATTGCATTTTCTCTGTGATCATTCCTTCATTCAGTTGATCCCACCTCACTCCTCATTCCACAGGCTGTCGCTGAGGAAAGTGTGTAGTTTAGTCCTTTTCGTTAAAATTTCTACCTTGGTTGTCTCTTGTCTCTTTGTTACACTATTTCACTCTGTTAAGAATATTCTCAGTGATATTAGGCTGGAATTTCTGAAGAGGATATGGAATCTGTGATCCCATTTGCCTACCCTCAATAACTCTGCTGGTGATAATCCATTCTGTACTGATGATGAATTGCAGCTTAATAGTGTAAACTTTCAATTTTTATGCATTTTCAATAATGCAGTGACTGCACAAACCCTTCTGTCAGCTTTTCCATTTGTTTAAGGATAGTGTGGTGAATTTGTGACCTGAATGCTATTACATTCAGATGGAAATCTCTCTCTTTACATGCAACTGTCTGAGAGTACATTGCTATGCATTCAGGAGATTCTCTTGAGTGATTCTATCACTGCTTCTGCTGTGATCTTGCATAAATAGTTAGCCCTCAATCTACCTCAATAGTACGCTATAAATAGTGTTTAAGATTTTAACTTTGAGCTTGAATAAATGCAATCCCAAACATTCCCATGTGTTATGACACAGAGATAGAGAGCCAAATCTAATCAGCCTTCCGAGCCCTCTATTCGTAACACAGTAAAATTAAAATACTCAGTTATCTTCAAGATTGACCCCAATAATTTCTAACCTGACCTTCTGAATAAGTAATCCCAGATTTTGTGAATACTTGATACAAGACATCATGTTTATACCTCAAACAAAAGACTACCTAATTTATTAACAATACATTTGCAGAGTGAAGTTAAACTACAATGTAATCTAATTAGTGTCTGTGATTTAAATCAACCTCTTTAATTCTAGTGCCCACTCTCACACAAAGATAGACAGACAAACAGACACAGTTAATGGATAAGCAAAAGTGAAAAATAAATGAGATGCAATTGATCTGAAGCAGACTCCAAAATCTGGAACACCACTGGAATTTAGGATTATAGCTTGCTTGGTTTTTGATTACACCAATGCATGCAGATAGCTTCCATTAGGCTCCAAGGAATATTTATTTAATTCTTACAGCTAAGATTCTATTCTCTGAACTTTCAATAAATTGATAATGAGTGGATAACCAGCAAGCAATCAAACTGCTCCATCCTGTCGCTTTCGCATGCACAATCTTTCTGATTTTAAACACAGTTCAAATCCAGTGCAAACTCTGGCCTCTCCCTGTCAGACTGATTGTCTCCCCATATGGTCCCAGGTAACATTCAACATCTGTCATCAGTTTAAGCATAAGGCCTCTCCAGAGTCAAAGCACCCATAGACCACGTCTTAACACGAAACAACCTGTAATTAACTTTAAGGTCTAGCCTCATAAACAAGTTGTTCTCTTTTTGTTCTTTTTTTTTGAACAAGGTGCTACTCTCACAGTCCAAATGTTGCCTTCAGCTTTAGGTTCACAGTTCACAGCTCCAATCCAAAATTGATGAAAACAAATAGAAAAATAAAAAGCAGTGAGGGCTTCAACTTTTGCATTTGATGGAAAATGAATTATGTACCAATGGTTCTATCTTGTCTTGCCTGTTCACTGGGCATGAAATGTAATTATTGATCACTTATTGTATGGAGATGAAATCCCTGATGGCCACACTGATTGAGTGTTGCATTCTTGCATCATGCCTTGCAATGTCCAAATGACTCTATTAAATTCTTTGAAGAATCTCAAGTCTACGAATTCTTGAGGTTATTAATCCCTCATTGAAAACTAGCACATTGATATTGATAGATGTTGAAGTACTGATGTCTAGCAGTGCTATTAGGTGGGTAGTCTAGCCATCTTTCCAGACAGCTTTCCTTGACAAGATAATTGTTTCATTCCTTTGCTGTTCTTCTTAAATCTTTCACAGCTTCCCTTCTGTAACAGGTAAGTGTTTGTGACATCTGATATATAGGTTCAACCTCTTCAATGAAATCTAAATCTGCACTCTGTGCTGCATTCAGTAGTATCCTGGACAGTGTGTCTGCCAGCAAGCCAGCTATTTGACTTCCATGCATTCAATAACGGAGTCATACCCCAATTGTTAACCTCAAATTGAGCCATTGAATTCTAACCATCATCTTGTCTATTGCCTTTCTGTCCAGAAGAATGTTCAGTGGGTTTTTATTGTAACCAGTAGCCCCAAGAAAGCCCTATACTCTAAGAAAGAATTCTTTGTATCCCATGTTGATGCCAATGCTTTTCTTTCAACTGTTGTATTTCGGTAAGTGACGTAGATGCATAATAGACTGTCCAAAGCTTTGCACATTTCATCATCTGAAAGAGAAAACCTCCAATTTTGTTGAGGATGCATCATTGGTTCCTGTGTTTGGTTGATACAGATGTGTTAAGATTGCTGACAAGACCAGGTAGCGCTTGATTTTGTCAGAAATCCTTTTGCTGGGAGACATTCCAACAACATTGCTGACCCTTTGGCAAAATAGCTCACTTAAAGGCATTTAACTTCGACCAGTGTTGGCAAACTCTTGATTCACACAATCCCGAGGAATTTCCAAAGTTTGGTGATATTTCTTGGTGGTTGGCGTTCTATAATAGCCTTGGTTCACTGATGGTCCACTGCGATTCCTTACACAACGTGCTGAAGAAATGTGCCAACTTGGGCTTCTCCTTCAATGTTACCTCTGCACTCTGAAGCACTTCCGTAATTGTTTTAAGTCTTTCATCATGTTCTTCTTTTGTCCATCCATGTATTAGAGCATGTTACTGTCATTACCCTATATTCTATTGTGCTATATACTCCAGACCAGACAGGCCTGTACCTTAAAGACAGTTATAAGAGATCTCACAATATGTGTGGTTCTTGTATAAAGGTTAGCTTAGCTCTTGGCATCCTCTCTATATGATAAATCAGTCAATTGTGGTTAACGTCACTGAGTACAGAATCCGAAATATGTGTAAGCCCATAATATTGAAGCAAATAAACTTCAAGATATCTGACTCAACAAGAATCTCATCTTCATAATATATGTGACATGGGCAAAGATGCAAACTGCATGATTTAACACACAGCTGTTTCATAGTGTGGGCCTGTTAAATACTTACTGAGATATGGTAGTCATTGTGGAGCCTGTCCACCCAATGTATTAGGGAGGTCAGATCAGGGCTTTGCAGGTATGTGCAGGGTTCGCCATCATTGGTATCTTAGACGTCATGTCACCAAACTTCACCTAGCAGGCAGCTATAAAAACCAATCCTTATTCCCTGTAACTTCATTGTTTCAAAGCGCTCTGTGGAAGACCATCGGGTCTACAAATAGAAAAAGCAAATATGTTTATCGAGAGCTAGCATGGTAATGTTTCACCTTTTCCTCTTATTACTGTTCTCACTGTTATCCCTGGACTGTGACACTGTTCACTCCTACAGCCCTAGGACCCGTCACTTTATTACTTCTTGTAGACCACTGCCAGCCACATACACTCAAGGCAATCAGTGCTTGTTGCGTCCTCAAACACTGAGAGAGGAATCAGGCTGGCCAGAAAGGCTGAATACCGGATTTCCAAATGGCAAAGAACAGAAGGTCAAATATCACAGTGTGGATAGGGAAGTACTAGTCTTACCATGTGTGCTCTCAACTAAATGTTCCAGAAAGAACAAGAGGATAACAAGCATATCATGATAAATTGCTATTCTTATTTGATCAGTATTTTCACATGGTCTTATCATTTAAAAGACAGGACAGCTTCTGGATTTGCAAAACCGATTACAGATAATTAATGGTCAAATAAAAAGGTAACTGAGTCTCAACATCACCCCTCAGTCATCCAAAAAACTATCCTCAAGTTCCTCACAAAATTCAGCCTTGAATTCTCTGTTTGGATCTTAAACCTTCTTGGGTTATGGTGAGAGTTGTGGCAGAATTGGACGAGGAGGCTGGTGAGGTAACCTCGATGTCAGGAACATCTCAGTTCAGATTTTATCCTTTTCACGAGCAGTGTGATGAGATCCTCTCTAGGCAACAATGAGTCGGCAGTTAAGATTATTGCTTATTGAATGCCTTGTTGACGTCCAATTAACCTCAGTAACAGTCAGCTATTATCTTAAAAATGCACCAAACAAGTGAGATGCCGAGAAAATTGGACACAGCTGTCAGAGTGGATACCTGGCGAGTTCGGCTCACTGTGTTCTCCAAAGTACCTTTGTGCTGGACATTGGGTAACAAGGTGTCAGGGTACACTCCTTGGGCACTGGTCACATGCACCTTTTGTCCATGGACATTCTTAACTGTTATGCACCAACCTCCCTGATCCCCTAACGGGACGGTTCTGCACTTCAGTGCAGCAGACTGCAGATAAACCTTTGTTGTAATGTTGCAGCAAGGACACCGTGCTCAGGGTCACACACCCAGCTCATGGACTGGACCAGGCCTGCATCTCCAGGCTCTTTGCTAACTGTCCTATCCCTCGTTCACTCTGAGCCTACCTGGATGTTCACAGCATCCCTCCCTTGCATTGCCTTTTGCACTTTGAACATTCAGCCAAAAAAACAAGGCTCTCCCAAAAGGCTCTCCACCCTTCTAGGAGAAAGTGAGGACTGCAGATGCTGGAGATCAGAATAGAGAGTGTGGTGCTGGAAAAGCATAGTCGGTCAGAAAGCATCCGAGGAGAATCGACATTTTGGGTGTAAGCCCTTCATCAGGAAGTGATGTGACCTGCTGTGCTTTGTCAGCACTACACTCTCAACTCTCCACCCTTCTGCCTTGCCTTGCCGTTTAGCACAGACACAAAGGAGAGAGTGTCCTGGCGCAGTAAATCACAGGCAGCCTCTAGTAGTAGCCCAGGACTTGGAAATGGTCAGTCAGTCACTTCAGGGTGGTCAGAGTCAGGATCCTGTCCTCACATGAAGCGAGGGTCCACGTGATAAGCAGCCCACCACCCGTCTTGAGTCCTTCTGCCCAATGCAAGTTGATTTCCTCCTGGAATGAGAGAGAGGCAGGTATTAAGAGAGAGGAAAGCAGGTGGCACAGCTGCTACATTTGGTGCAGGTGGGCATGTTATCAGTGGGTGAGCAGGCAGTGCAGAGGACATGCAGGGTCAATGGTGCAGGGAATTGGGAGAGGTGACAATGAGTGAGTGAGGCAGGCAATGGTGAGAGAGGCAGAGCATGGGCCTTGGAGGGAGGTGAGTACAATAGGAGGGATAGAGTGAGTGTGAGGTATTGGGGAGAAGTAGATGGAACTTACATTGGAGGGATAGAGAAGGTGATTGACCTTCTTCCTACAGTGCTGGGCAATTTTGCAGATAGCTGAGACTACATTGATCTGAGAGGCAGCCTAGGGCCAGGCGTTGACGGTCTGGTGTACTGAAAACAAAACATGCTGGAAATCACAGAGGGTCAGGCAGCATCCATGGATGGAGAGCAAGCTAATGTTTTGAGTCTAGATGACTCTTCATCAGAGCTGGGTGTGCATCTGGATCCACAATTTCAAAAGGATAGTATGTTAGAAGTTGCAAAGTAGAGTCCGAGGAATATAGGAACAAGAATAGACCATTGTCTCGTTGAGCCTGCTCCACCATTCTGTACATTGGTGGCTGATTTGGTTGTGGTCTCAGCTCCACTTTCCTGTTTGCCACCATCGCCACTCCCTCCCACCTATATCCTTTGACTTCCTCACCTATCAAATAGCTGTAGAACTGAATCTTAAAGTGCCCAGCTTCCAATGCTTTCTGGATTGGGATTCCCACATACCAAGTACTCTCTGCGAGGAAAACAGTTCTCTTTATCAGCCTTAAAAAGAAGACATTTAATTCTTAGTTCTCGTCTTCCCCTCAAAAGGAAGCATCTTTCCAATAAGCACACTATAAAGCCTTCTTAAGAACATATTTGTTTGAATAAAATCACCTCCCTTTCTTCTGAACTTCAATGGATTTAGGCCCAATATATTCAACCTTTCTTCATAAGATAAGCCCTTCATCCCAGAGACAAGTGAACATTCTCTGAACCGCTTCCAACACAATTACAACCTTTTTCCAATAAGGAAACCAGAACTATACTGTACACAGTATTCTGAGGCCCTGTTATCTGCAAGGAAATTTCCTACATTTTAATTCCATTCCCCATGCAAAAAATATCAACATTCCTTTTTCTTTCTGAAACAATGTATCTGCATATCAAAAGTTTTGATTTGTGTACTTTGATTAAGTTCTGAAAATTGGTCAGGGCATGCATTGCTAAATATTGGTTTGTGCCTAAAATTAAAGACCGTCCCCAGGTGTATGAGTGTCAAGGTTTGAGAGGCTTCTAAAATGGAACGTTGGCCTCATTATCATCAAAAGGTGCTGCCTCCCTGATAGGACCTGACTGAAGACGAGGTCTTGAATTTCAGGTTACTGAGTGGCCTGTAGGTAAGTCCCCAGGAGATGAAATTAGAAGAGTACAAGGATGTTCAGGAGGCTGAGGGGGTGGTGGTGACAGGAAGAGGAGGTGATTGAACTGGGTAATGATGGGAGGGAAAATTTGGAAAGGGTGACAATTAGAGAGATGAAGTGATCAGAATGACTGACTGAGGAGAGTATTGCTTGTCAGAATCAGGGAGGATGGCTTCAGTAAGGGGTGGACAAAAGTTGCTGTCAGACTTGCGCAGCAATCTTTCATGTGGCACCATATTGACTGTCTGTTCTAATGCACTACATTTATTGGTTGGCCTTTCTCCACTCTGCTTGGTGCATCCTCAAAGAACTCTAACAAAATTGCTAAGCATGATTCTCTTTCACAAAACCATGTTGACTCTGCCTGATTGTATTGCAATTTTCGAAATGCTCTTCATAATGAATGCTAGCATTTTCCCAATAATAAATGGACCAGCTAACTAACCTATAATTTTCTCTGTTCCTTCTTGAATAGAGGTGGTTTTCCAATCCATAGGGAACTTTCCAGAACCTTTGGCAATTTGAAAATTTACAAATAACAATCTCTGCAGCCACTTCATTTAAGACCTTTGATTTTTTATTTACTCATTCATAGGATGAGGGCATTACTGGCCAGTATTTATTACCTGGGGGACAGTTAAGAGTCAACAATATTGCTGTGGGTTTGGAGTCACATGTTGACCAGACCAGATAAAAATGGCAGCTTCCTTCCCTAAAGGACATTAGTGAACCAGATGGGGTTTTCTTCAAAAATCAGTAATGGATTCATAGTCACCATTAGGTTCTTCATTCCAGGTTTTTAGTGCATTCAAAGTCCATCTACAATGGTGGGATTTGAATCTGAGTCCCCAGAACATTACCTGGCTCTCTGGGTTAGATGATACCACTAGGCCATCGCCTAACCTGAATGCAGGCTATACCCAGGGGACATGTTGTTTTGTTTTCCTAAAACATTTTCTCATCCCTTAACTCTCTGCTATTCTCATGATGCTTTGGATGATTAAATTGTCAAATCAGACAGTATATAAACATGAACAAATATTTATAGTATTAACAATTTTGATTTGTCCTCTTGCGAAATGAAGATCAGTCTGCTGGGCAGCTAATATGTGAATCCGATTGAAACCATCTGTGCAGGAACTGATGGCCATTCCGACTGTGGCAGGATCACAATTGTCTCTTCTCCCAGACAGAGTGACAAAGTGTGGCACTTTGCCATGGTCAAGCAAATAATCATGAAGGATTTGTCGTCAGGCAGAGAATGAAGATCTTGCACACTTATTGAAAAGCAGATACTGTTGGTGTACTCAAGAAATTCATCTTGATTTTATTTTATGTTTTGACAGAGTTTATCACACAGAAAGTCACATCAATCTTTGCAGGCACTGTGAAACACGTCTTCTCACAGCAACAGTATCTGAGAAAAATAAACACTTAAAATCATTGTGACATATCATTGTAAATGGAACAGTGTTTAAAGTCATCTTAAAAACAAGCTGTTTAACATCTCACGCCAAGACATCAAACTCAGAACTGAAAGTGGAAGCATTTACTTTCCCCATTATCTCAAGTAAAGGGAACAGGATGCCTCACTGGGTTAATTCAAATGGACCTACTTTTCACCATCGAACTGCCCTGAAACCTCTGATGTATCTGGTGCTGCTGCCGAAGTGTCACTCACTTTGTTGATGATACCCAATATTGGCTGTCAGCAAGAAACTGACCATCACTGGGCTGTTCATCACTCTGCAGAGGGAAGGGCACTTTCTTTAAAACTCATTCATTGAATGTAGGCTTCACTTGTTGATGCAGAATTTATTGTCCAGTCCCAGTTGTCCTTGAGCAGGAGATGGAAGTGAGCTAGCTTTTTTGAAACACTACAGGTCATTTAGTGTTTGTGTATATGCAATACTGTCAGAGAGGGAGTTCTAGGATTTTGATCCTGTGAGACTGAAGAAACGTTGATATATTTCTAAGTCAGGATGGACAATGACTTGAAGTTGTAGATGATAATGTTTCTGTTGCCCTTATCTTTCCAGATGGAAGTAGACATGGATTTGAACGATTCTATCTAAGGAGTCATGGCGATATGTTGCAGTGCATCTTGTAGGTGTTGTACTGCCACGACTATGTGTGGAGGGAGTGTTTGTGGATGTGATGCAAATCGAGTAGACTGAATACTATTTAACCTGTTGAGTGTTGTTGGAACTGTACTCATCAAGGCAAGTGGGCAGGATTTCATCACACTCTTGACTTGTGCCTTGCAGGTGGTGAATAGACTTTGGGTAGTCAGGAGACGAGTTATTCACCACAGTATTCCCAGCCTCTGATCTGCTCTTGTAGCTGCAGTATTTACATAGTCATTCCAGTTCAGTGTCTGGTCAATGGAAATCCCCAGGATGTTGACAGAGAGGAAGTCAGTGATCATAATTCCATTGAAAGTCAAGGGCTAATAGTTAGATTCTCTCTTGATAAGAATGTCATTGTTTAGCATTTGAACAGTGAGAATGTAACTTGCGAGGAGAAAGTGAGGTCTGCAGATGCTGGAGATCAAAGTTGAAACTTTATTGCTGGAACAGCACAGCAGGTCAGGCAGCATCCAGGGAACAGGAGATTCGACGTTTCGGGGCCTGTGCCCGAAACGTCGAATCTCCTGTTCCCTGGATGCTGCCTGACCTGCTGTGCTGTTCCAGCAATAAAGTTTCAACCTCAATCAAGAATGTAACTTGCCACTTATTAGCCCAAGCCAGAATATTGTCCAGGTCTTGCTGCATTTGGATTTGGTCTGCTCAGAATTTGAGAAATCGTGAATGGTGCTGAACATTGTGCAATCATCAGCAAATAGCCCCACTTATGACCTTATGATGCTGGAAAGAACATTGATGAAATAGTTGAAGATGATTTGACCTCAGACACTACCCTGAGGAACTCCTGCAGAAATGTCCTGGAGTGGAGCTGACTGATTTCTAAAAACCAGGACCATCTTCCTATGTGCCAGGTATGACTCCAACCAGTAGAGAATCTGCCCCCCCAGTATCCATGGAATCCGGTTTTTGCGTAGCCTCCTTGATGTCACACAAATGTGGCCTTGATACTGGATATGGCTGAACTAGAATGGCTTAGCTCAGGACATGGCCCTCCTGTGTGTCTGTGCAGTATTTACCAGGCCTCCTGTTCTACACAGAACCGAGCTCACTAGTTTGACTGTATTTGTGCTGGAGGATGTTGTGCTGTACTGAAATGATGGAGTTTCCTGAGATGCTGAGATTTCTGGTGCAGCTGGAGGTCATGTCCCTTCTCCCTCTGCTGCTGTACCCGTTGGAGGGACATGATGTAATGGAGAGATCTGCTCCTTCCACAGGCCCTGGTACCTTTCCTTAACCGGGATCTTTTTGTTGTGTTAAAGATTGCATGGTGTAGAACATAGAACATGAAAAGGTACAGCACAGAACAGGCTGTATAACTTAACCTACGCACCCCTCAACTCACTGCTCTCCATATGCATATCCAGCAGTCGCTTAAATGTCCTTAATGACTCTGCTTCCACCACCATCACTGGCAACGCATTCCGGGCTAATTCAACCTTTCTTCATAAGGCAAGCCCTCCAGTCCAGGCAGCATCCTCATAAACCTTCTTTGCACCCTCTCCAAAGCCTCTGTATATTTCCTATAGTAGGGCGACCAGAACTGGACACAATATTCCAAGTGTGATCTCACCAGGAACTTGTAGAGCTGTAGCAAAACTTTGCGGCTCTTAAACTCGATCCCACTGTTAATGAAAGCCAAAACAGCCTATGCTTTCTTAACAACCCTATCCACTTTGGTGGCAACTTTGAGGGATCCATGTGCTTGCACACCCAGATCCCTCCGTTCCTCCACACTGCCAAGAATCCTATCTATAATCCTATATTCAGCATTCAAGTTCGACCTTCCAAAATGCATCACTTCGCATTTATCCAGGTTGAACTCCATCTGCCATTTCTCAGCCCAGCTCTGCATCCTGTCTATGTTGCGCTGCAGCCTGCAATTGCTCTCAATACTATCGAAGACACCTCCAACCTTTGTGTCATCTGCAAATTTACTAACCCATCCCTCAAACTCCTCATCCAAGTCATTTATAAAAACTACAGAGAGCAGAGGCCCCAAGTACAGAGCCCTGCAGGACCCCACTCACCACTGACCACCAGACAGAATACTTTCCATCTACAATCACTCTCTGCCTTCTGTCAGCCAACCAATTCTGAATCCAGATAGCCAAATCTCCCTGTATCCCATACTTCCTGACTTTATGAATGAGCCTACCATGGGGAACCTTATCAAATGCCTTGCTGAAGTCCATATACACCACATCAACTGCTCGACCTTGGTTGAACTGTCTTGTTACCTCCTCAAAGAACTCAATACGATTTGTGAGGCACAACCTGCCCCTCACAAAGCCATGCTGACTGCCTTTAATCACACTATGCTTTGTCAAATAGTCATAACTCCTATCTCTCAGAATTCTTTCCATAACTTTGCTGACCACAGACATAAGACTGACTGATCTATAATTACCAGGGATTTCCCTATTACCCTTCTTATAAAGAGGAACAACATTCGCCTCCTTCCAATCCTCCGGGAAGACCCCTGTGGAGAGTGAGGACGCAAATATCCTCGCCAGCGGCTTAGCAACCTCCTTTCTCGCTTCCTGGAACAGCCTAGGATGAATCAGGTCTGGCCCTGGGGACATATCAATATTAATGTTTTCCAGAATTTCCAGCACATCAACTTCATCAATCTTGATCTGGTCAAGACTGCATCCCAGCTCCTCTAAGTTCTCATTCACAACAAGTTCCCTTTCCTTAGTGAAAACCGAAGCAAAAAACTCAATTAGGCCTTCCCCTATCTGCTCAGACTCCACGCACATCCCTGATCAGCCCTACCTTCTCCCGAATCATTCTCTTATTCCTCACGTATGAGTAAAATGACTTTGGGTTCTCCCTAATCCTTCTTGCCTAGCCTTTTTCGTGCCCCCTCCTGGCTCTCCTCAGCCCATTTCTGAGCTCCTTTCTAGCAAGCCTGTAATCCTCTACAGCTGTGCTAGATCCTTGCTTCCTCCACTTTACATAAGCTGCCTTCTTCTTTTGACAAGGAGCTCCTCTGATCTTGTCATCCAAGGTTCCTTAATCTTACCCCTTCTTACCTGTCTCAGAGAAACAAATTTGTGTATCACTCACAACAACTGCTCCTTAAATAGTTTCCACATGTCTGCTGTGCCCTTTCTGTGGAACTATTGCTCCCAGTCTGTACTTCCCAACTCCTATCTGATAGCATCATAATTTCCTTTTCCCCTATTAAATATCTTCCCTCGGTAACTGCTCCTTTCCCTCTCCAAGGCTATGGTAAATGTGAGGCAGTTGTGATCACTGTCACCAAAGTGTTCTGACACCTCTCCTGGCTCATTGCTGAACACCAAATCCAAAGTGGCCTCTCCCCTTGTTGGTCTGTCTACATACTGAGTAAGGAAACCCTCCTGAACACACCTGACAAAAACGGCTCCATCCAAACCTATGCCCACCTAAGAGTTCTTCAATCTCTCTACTGCTATTAGGTGGTCAGCTCACACATGGTCACGTGAATGATCTCCTCAGGTGCCCCAGTGTCCATTATTTCCGCATCTCCCTCACCGTCCACACAGACTTCCCTAATGTTTGTCATCCATGTCTGCTCATCCCTCAGTGCTACCATGGTGATGAATGCTATTCCCCCTATCATGCATTGGCGCAGCCTGCTAGGATGAGCTTTGATAGTCTTTTTCTTCCAAATACTGACAGACACATGGTCAGTCCAGTCTGATGGTCTACGTTGGTCATCCCGAGGCACAGGAAATATGTAACCGCAAGCTGCAGGGATGACATGATGAGGTGTCCATATTATCATCTGGCATTCACCTATCACTGACCATAGGGTTCGGGTCTCCATGGACTGGATGTATCAGCATGATGGTGACAATAGACCATAAGAAGTAAGAGTAGAAGTAGGCCATTCAGCCCATTGAGTGTACTCCAACATTCAATGAGATTGTGGCTGATCTGATAGTCTTCAATTTCACTTTTCCTATCTTTCCCACTTAATTGTTGATTTCCTTGCTGATGACAAATCAGTCTATCTCAGCCTTGAATATACTTAAAACCCAGCCATGACAGCTCTCCATACAATTCCACATCCTCAATACCCTCTAGGAGGAGAAATTCCTTCTCACCTCTGTCCTAAATGTGTGGCCCTTTATTCTGAGATAGCATCCTCTACTCCTAGACTCTCCTACAAAGGGGAAGCAACTTTTCAGCATCTACCATGTCAACTCCTCGAAGAATCTTCTACATAGAAACATAGAATCCTTACAGTGTGGAAGTAATCCATTCAGCCCACTGAGTCCACAATGACCCTCCCTAGAGCATCCCACCCAGACCCTCCTCTCTACCCTATCCCTGTAACCCTACATTTATCATGGTCGCCTCCTATGGATCTTATGGGGCTATTTAGCATGGCCAATCCATCTAACCTGCACATCTTTGCACTGTTGGAGGAAACTGGAGCACCTGGAAGAAACCCATGCAGATACAAGGAAGAATGTGCAAACTCCACACAGAGAGTCGCCCGAGGGTGGAAAAAGGGAATTAGGAGGAACTAATCCTTAAAGAATAAAATTAAGACAGTGGGAAACAATTTGATCGTGTCATGAGTCAACTGTACATGGATATATCTCCATGGGTGAGAATACTCCAAATGGTAATCCATATCGCTACTAAATAAGATAGTGACAGATGTGACCTTGATATCTTTCAGAAATTGAGTGACATGCGACAGTCAGCCCTTGTTGTTATCATCTGCTTAGTCTTTGGGAGACTAGCTGAACCAGGAGAGAACTAACTTAGTTGCATGTAGTTCTCTCCTGCCACAGTGACTGAGTGTGACCACATTGTAATATAGCAAGCAGCGAGCAGTGTATAGGAGAATAATGGGAGTTCACAGCATTATTGCCCACAGTCTACTGGTGGAGATTATCCCCCAATCGGGGCACTGTACTGGGATGTTTGAGCATTGGTCTAGAGAAAGGATTGGAGCCAAGTCAAAGGTGATCTGGACTGAGTGTGTGAAATAAGCTACTCAGGTGGTGTGAGTGTCCAGGATCCAGATTTCTCTGATACTGTTTAAATTGGTCCAACAATCACACAAGGCACTTTTGTTTGACAAACAATTATTGGGACTCACGGTTATTTGTTTGGTTTGCTGACATTTATCAATAACCAGCCATGAGGGCACCCTTCCACGCTCACTCAAGAACTACCCAGGCCATAGAACGGATTGGGTTTAAAATAAATGAGCAAAATCCTGTATGACAGCATTCACCGCGAATTGGTACCTATAATGTTGGACATACCTGGAACTCAGCTGCCACACTGATGTCCTCCCCACCTTCAGAAACTGTACCCACATTTAACACATAGATTACTGGGACAGAAAATGTGGGACATGACACAGGTAGACCCAGGCCTTTGGGATACAGTAAAAGAGATAGAATTAATGATTTGGCAACAGCTTACAGAGCAGGAGTGTCCACAGTCAAAACCCTCGATTTGGCTAATTTGGACGATTTTAACCCAACAAGTTACATAAATCTTGGATAAAATCAATCAATAAAATTGGTAAGATGCTAAAGGGGAGTTAAAGGAAACTCAGGCTGACAAAGACTTGGTCATGGTGCCAAGAGGGCATGCCAGGATGAAATCATCCAAGGAATGGTAGATGATGACAGTAGGCAGCAGAATTGAACTCTGTGCGATATTGATGGGCAATGGAGGATAGAACTGTTGAGGGAGAACCTCAAACAGACTCGACAAGGACAATCTTGGATTGAACAAATAAAGCACTTGTTTCATTGGAAGAGACACCCATATTTTGAGTTACAGCAACTAACTTAAGTCTGCTTTGATGACTGCAAAAGAGCCCCAAGAAAGGCCTCAGGCCTCGTACTCTGGATCCTAAACATTATGCCAAACAAAAGTGAGCTAAAAGTTGAAAAAATTGACATTATGTGAGAGGGAACATGGTTATAATATGATGGAACCCTACCGTATACTACTGAAAAAGTGGAGGAATGCTTGTAGATATCACTCTGGATAAATGTCAGCAACCCAAACAAATAATTGTGTTTCCCCTCCTATATATTCAAATTAACGTGCCTTGTGCGGTTTTCAGACCAATTTAAAAAGCGCCATAGAAATCTGGAGCCTGGACACTCACATCACCCGATTGGGGTAAATGGGGGAGGGAGAATACTGTAACACAACTCCCTTAAAACATTCTCAATACAGAATCTTCACCTCTGACATCTATAATACCCCCTTCTTCATTAGGCCCCATACACCAGCCATGCTTAGGCCTAACTGAACGCATGGACATACACTGGAGAAGTGAGATCTTGTTAATGTGACAAACTCCGAAGCATTTTAAGGAGATTATTTGGAAAAAGTACAACCCTAGTACTGAACTCCTACTGAACATTTACAGCACGTCCAGACACAAATTTCTTGCTACTGTAGAAAAAGACATTAAAGAAATTGAAGTCACCCAGTTAGTGGGATGACTTTTGGAATTGGGGTAGAAATGTGCAAATCCATCCTTGGGATTGCGGACTGACATGCCTCATTATATTGTTCGTTCGATTTGCTTTAATGTATCACAGTTCCATTTGTTAAAGTTGTTAAGTGGAAGTGGGGAACTCACTGAATTCCTGAATGTAAAAATGATATTGAACAGATGTGAGTAGACAGTCCTGCTCAGCCAATATCGGGCACCATAATTTATTGTGCATATGACCACAGACAACTTTTAAATAATTTGAATACCGCTGCTGTACAGACTCTAACATGTAGATAGTTATTTGTATAATATTTAATAATCGACAAATGAATGTTTTTCTTTATTTTTCCTTTTGTTCTATTGTATTATAGTAAGATAGTTGGGATGCCTGTCATCAGGTTGAAGAAAGCCCACCTCCCACCCCCCATCCTCACCACATTCTACAGAGGGTTCATTGAGAGTACCCTGAGCTGCTTGCACCGTCTCTGATCGTAAGACCCTACAATGGATAGTGAGAACAGCTAAGAAGATCAGCTCTCTTCCCTCCATTACAGGCATTTATGCCACATGCTGCATCCGCAAGGCTAGGAGCATTGTGGAAGACCCCACACACCCCTCAAACTCTTCTCCCTCCTGCCATCTGGCAGAAGATACTGGAGCATTTGGTCTCTCACAGCCAGACTGTGCAAAAGTTTCTTCCCCTAGCCATCAGGCTCCTTAACACTGTATGATCAGACTCTATTCTAAAACTCTTTGCACAACTTCAAATTGCTGCTAGAACAATGTTTTATTAATTATTGTTCATTTATTACATTGTAATTTGTACATCACTGTGTCTATTATCTTGAAGTGTCAGGAATTACTGTGCTGTCTTGCATGTTTTGTACTTCTTATGCACTTTATGCCGTCCTGTGTATGATCGTGTCGTTTGTGCTGTCCATGTAGCACCTTGGTCCCGGGGGAACACTGCCTCGTTTTTTTAGTCTATCAGTTGTATATGGTAGAAATGACAAATAAAGCTACTCTTGGCTCTCTTGACTCTTGAGATAGTGTGGGCTAATGTTAGATATTTGTGCCAGAACAAACATTTGATGAGAGGGCAAGTCCAAATCGATGATTGCAGATCCTGAAATATCAGCCAACCCTCAGAGAGTGAGGAACAGTCTGTCCCAGCCTTATTGAATGGATATCACCAATCTTTTCAAACGCAACAGTAGGAACTTGTGGCTGGGTTTAGTGAATCCTTGGAAGCAGGTGTCAGACGTATATAGCTAGTGTAGATTTGAAACTGATTACTTAGCAATTTTAGACTGTTTACTGAAGAGTCCTGTGAAGGTACAGTTTGATAGAGTTTAATTAATTACAACAGTAAAATCTGACACATATTGTTTTTCCTTGTGAAAATGTTCAATAAAGTTTTGTTGGACCTTCCCTGACTCTTGTCCTCTTTGTCTATCTCATCATCTGGCACACCTGAGTTCAAAAGGACTTAAAGTAAATTGGTCATGGTTAGACAGGGTATATTTATCCACCTTTCACTTTATGGCAATACCAAGACTCTTGCAGCTCAGAGGAAAGAATGAGGAAAAGCAAACAGTGCAATTTCAAAGCTGGTGTGGAAACAGAAACAAAGCTGATGGATTTGCATTCACAAAACTTTGAAGGTTCATGATATGTTGAGAAGACTGTTAAAAATATCTTGGGATAGTAGGTTTTGTAAATTGAGTCATGGGGGAAAGATCTGAATATGACACAGCTCTGTTAAACTATGTCAATTCCCCAGTATAGGAAGCCATTACATACATAACCTATGTGCCACTCACAGTAATATCATTGCCATTCCTGAGAAATAGGATTAAACCAGGAAGATGTAAGTTTAAGACAGATATCAGCAAATTCCTCTTTATGTAAAGAGAGATCAAATATTGAATAAATGTCTTGTAGTAACAGAGACATAAACCCTGGAATCATTTCTGAAACAATTGGATAGCCCAATGGGAGAATGTTAGGGTCTCTCTATTTTATTTTATTTTATGAAATAAAATGGGTTGACATCCTTTCCTCAGAGTTATTCTGTAAGCATGTGAATGAATACATATGTGAAATCCCTTGTCATAAATTAACAAACTTTGAGACACCATTGCACTGCATATAAGATTTTCCTTTGATCTTCTTGTGCATGAGCTGGAATCACATTTGTCCTTGCATGAGCTTTGTTTGTTTCTTCACATTTTTAAGCTCATCTGTCCTATGAGTAAGGATGACATTTAGCAGCCTGCATAGCCAACCCTTCTGGACACTATCCTCGTTTCTATGCTTTTCCTGTCGTGATTATACATTGAGCTTCACTTGCGGAGATTTATAAATCTGATGTGCTGGGGATTTCCAGTGATGAGTAGAATCAGAACTGACAGCTGAATTAAAAACCAAAAGATCTGTGGATGTTGCGAGTCAGAAACAAAACCCATAAATTGCTGGAAAAGTCCAGCAGGTCTGGCAGCATCTGTGGAGAGAGATCAGAGATAATGTTTCGGGTCCGGTGACCCTTCCTTAGAACTGAGAGCTGAATGCCTGACTCTGACTCACCATGCCTGGCTCTGATTGTAGCTGCCATTTCTTATGACAATGTGTCCGAAATGGAGCATAGTGGAGGTTTTGAAGTGGGGTTCACTTTCACTAGGTTTCTACACTGCAATGTGTGAACTGTGGTAATGGGGCCTTTCCATGTGGACATGTCTGGTCACTCATTAGCATTTAATAACCAAAGAAGAAAAAGATAACTTGTAATAATGTGATGATTTTCATAATCCGGCCTGTTCTTGCGACTCTCAGATAATTAACTACCCTTGATGCATCTTGTCACATGCAACACATTATAGAGGACCAATAATCATAAAGCTATCACATGGTATCTGCATAAAAGCCCCTTCGGTTTGTGCTAATAACCTGCAAGAGCTGCTGACAAGGTTTCGTTGACCCACCCTTTCTTCGTCAACCTACAAATGATTTTCTTTTCAGATAATTATCCAATTCTGGGCCTCTACTGAATCTGCCTTGACCAACATCCCAGGCAGTGTATTGCAGACCCTAACTGCTCACTGCGCTCACTGTTGCTTCTTCTTTTGTCAGTCACCTTAACTCATGCCCATTTCATAAGATCATAGAATGGCAGAATTTTACAGTACAGAAGGAGACCATTCGGTCTATCATGTCTGTATCAGCTCCTAAAAGAGCGCCCCAGCGAGTTCCACTCTCCTGCCCTATTGTTGTAGCCCTCTAAATTCATCACTTTTAAATATGTATCCAGCTTCCTTTTGAACCCTCCAATGGAATCTTCCTCTGCCACTCTCCAAGGCAGTGCATTCCAAATCCTAACAACTTTTAGAGTGAAGAGGTTTCTCCTCATCTCACTCCTCGCTCTCTTGCTGACAATCTTGAAATTGTGAACCTTGGTTATTGACACACCAACCAGCGGAAACAGAATGTCCTTATTTACCCTGTCAAAACTTTTCTTAATTTTGAACACCTTAATAAGGTCCCCTCTTAGTCTTCTCTGCTCCAAGGAGTATAAACCCAAATTCTCTAATCTTTCCTTGCATCTAAAATCCCTCATCCTGATATCATTCTAGAAAATCTCCTTTCAACTCCAGGTCTTTAACATTGCTTTTCTGTTCACAAACCTACTGCCAATGGAAACAGTTTCTCTGAATCAACGGTATCCAGAGCCCTAACGGTTTTGAACATCATATTTCTACTTAATCATTCGTTCTCCAAGGAAAACAGCCACAGCTTCTCCAATCTACACACTTTACTGAAGTTCCTAATTTGGGGAACAACTCTCATGAGTATTATTACACCTGGTCTAAACTTTCAAATATCTGACAGTGTCCAGAACTGGACATAATACTCCAGTTGGAGCCAAACCAATGTTGTGTACAAGTTTAGCACAACTCTGGCGTTTATATTCTACACTCATATTTATAAATCTCATGATTCTGTATGCTATGTTTCCTCAACCAGTCCTGTCACCTTCAATGATCCTGATTTGGAAAGGTTTATCTATTTCACTTCCAATATCCCGCTCTTAGTTTTATCTGATCCATCTCTGGCTCTTTCTTTCCATTCGTCGGCATCTCTGCTTCTTTTTCCGGGTAGAGATTAGCCACCAATATTCACAACAAATCCACTGACTCCTACAGTCACCTTGACTACACATTTCACACCCTGCTTCCTGTAAAAACACTACTCCAGTCTCCCACTTCCTCTGAGTCCGTCACATCTGTTCTGATGATGTCAACTTTGAAAAGGGGGTCTCTGATAAGCCTGCCTCCTTCCTCAATTGAGGATTCCTGAGCACCGTGGTTGTAGGGCCCACGGCCGAGTCTGACCCACCTCCCTCACTGCAGCCCTCACTCTCTCTCTTCCTTCTCACAACAACGATCGGGTTTCCACAAGTTCTCACCAGTATCCACATCCAAAGGATCATTGACAATCACTACCACAACCTGCAGACAGATATTCCCCTCTTCCTCCCTTGTCAGCCTTCCAGAGAGACCATTCTCTCCAGGGAACCCTGGACCACTTCTCCTTCACTCACAACATGTCCCTTCAGCCTCATTGCACCTTCTGCAATCGCTGAAGGGCCAACACGTGCCCGTTTGTTTCTTCTCTCCTAATCATCCAAGGACCCAAACACACCTTCCAGGTGAAGCACAATTTACCTGCACTTCACCCAATCTAGTCCACTGTATTCGCTGCTCACAATGTGGTCGCCACTACTTTGAGGAAACAAAGCATAAACAGGGTGACCACTTCACAGAGCACCTACGGTCTGTCGGCAAAAAAGACCCTGAGCATCCAGTTGCCTGTCACTTCAGCACGCCACCTTGTTCCGCTGTCAATATCTCTGTCTCAGGCTTGTGAAGCTCAGTGCAAGCTGGAAGAACATTACCTAGCTTTCGGCCTGGGGACTCTGCAGCCTTCAGGTCTCAATATCAAGTTCAACAAATTTAAGGCTTGAGGCCATGTCCTTACCCCAACCCTTACCTTACCCTCCCCCCCCTCCATTCCTATTGAAATGTCTAACCTCTGGATCATCCAACAACCATTCCTGCCGCTGTGATACCCAAGATATCAAGGACTCAAACTCATTCAATGGAGGAGCACAGAATGAGTCTCTCCTATGACACTGCTGGGCACTGGAGTTAATATGGATAACACGGAAAGAATCAATAACCCTCACATAACTCTTTCTGTATTGAAGAGAAATTTGCCAGTCTTTTTTGTTTTGACTTAAATGCAATGTACCATGCTGTAAGGGAATGAATATAACATAATCATGTTGAGAACAGCTCCAAGTTGTCTTCAGAAATCTAACTTTGATTGCCTGTTAAATAGTACTACATCTGTGAGACACTCAGTGTAAAGCCTGCCCCCACATCTTCTGTCTGGCAGGAGTTCACAAACCTTTCAGAAAGTATAAAATATCACACAGCAAAAATTTAAAGGGCACATTTTTTTCTGCAATATATTACAATCCAGTGTTACAAGGGCTTGTCAAAACGTTTCAGCTAAAGTTGAATATATTGCTGTTATAAAATCATCCCATTCTCTTGGAAAATTCAAAGTAGTGCAATAACACTGACAATTCGATGATTTTGTTTTACTTTGAAGAACTGTGTAAAGTAGTCGAAGGATTCAATGTTGATAAACACTCAGCAAATGCTCCCTCACTGATTGTAATTACATTTATATCATCCTTTAGAAAGTAGAAAATAGAAACAAAACCAATTGCACCTTGAGACTTCTCTGCCACTCAGTACATCATGGTTAAAATGATTTTGATCTTAATTTCACTTTCCTGTATGCCCTCAATAATTCTTGATTCTTTGTAGATCATAAATCTACAGGATGGGATCCGGACTTGTAGTCCAGCAAGTAGGCTAGCTGTTTGTCAGGATGTCCAAGTGTGTGGGGAGGCTGTGAAGAAGGTAGCACTGACAGGGAATACTTGTGGACACAGAGATGGGTTCAAGTGAGTATACTTCAACGCAAGGAGTATCAGAAATAAGGTCGGTGAACTTAAGGCGTGGATAGGTACCTGGGACTACAATGTTGTGGCCATCACGGAAACGTGGATAGAAGAGGGACAGGAATGGTTGTTGGAGATTCCAGGTTACAGATGTTTCAGTAAGATTAGGGAGGGTGGTAAAAAAGGAGGGGGGGGTGGCGTTGCTAATTAGAAATGGTATAACAGCTGCAGAAAGGCAGTTCGAGGGGGATCTGCCCTTAGAGGTAGTATGGGCTGACGTCAGAAATAGGAAAGGTGCAGTCACCTTGTTGGGTGTTTACTATAGGCCCCCCAATAGCAGCAGAGATGTGGAGAAACAGATTGGGAAACAGATTTTGGAAAGGTGCAGAAGCCACAGGGTAGTAGTCATGGGCGATTTCAACTTCCCAAATATTGATTGGAAGCTCTTTAGATCAAGTAGATTGGATGGGGCGGTGTTTGTGCAGTGTGTCCAGGAAGCTTTTCTAACACAGTATGTAGATTGTCCGACCAGAGGGGAGGCCATTTTGGATTTGGTACTCGGTAATGAACCGGGACAAGTGGTGGGCTTGTTAGTGGGTGAACATTTTGGTGATGGTGACCACAATTCTGTGACTTTCACCTTGGTTATGGAGAGAGATAGGTGCGCACAACAAGGTAGATTTTATAATTGGGGGAAGGGAAATTACGATGCTGTAAGGCAGGATTTGAGGAGCATTCGTTGGGAGCATAGGCTGTCAGGGAAGGATGTGGTGGGAATGTGGAACTTTTTCAAAGAGCAGATACGACGTGTCCATGATATGTATGTACCTATCAGGCAGGAAAGAAATGGTCGTGTGAGGGAACCTTGGTTGACGAGGGAGGTTGAATGTCTGGTAAAGAGGAAGGAGGAGGCTTACATAAGGTTGAGGAAACAGGATTCAGACAGGGCAGTGGAGGGATACAGGATAGCCAGAAGGGACCTGAAGAAAGGGATTAGGAGAGCTAAGAGATGGCATTAAAAATCGTTGGCGGATAGGATCAAGGATAACCCCAAGGCATTTTATGCGTATGTGATAAACCTGAGAATGACGAGAACGAGGGTAGGTCCGATCAAGGACAGTAGTGGGAGACTGTGTTTTGAGTCGGAAGAGATAGGAGAGGTCTTGAACAAGTACTTCTTTTCAGTATTTACGAACGAGGGACCGTATTGTAGAAGAGGAGAGTGTGAAATGGACTGGTAAGCTAGAAGAGATACCTGTTAGGAAGGGAGATGTGTTGGACATTTTGAACAACTTGGGGATAGACAAGTCCCCCGGGCCTGACTGTATATATCCTAGGATTATGTGGGAAGCTAGAGAGGAAATTGCAGTACCGTTGGCAATGATCTTCTCGTCTTCACTGGCAACGGGGGTGGTACCAGGGGACTGGAGAGTAGCGGATGTTGTGCCCCTGTTCAAAAAAGGGAATAGGGATAACCCCAGGAATTACAGGCCAGTTAGTTTTACTTCTGTGGTAGGCAAAGTAATGGAAAGGGTACTGAGGGATAGGATTTATGAGTATCTGGAAAGACACTGCTTGATTAGGGACAGCCAGCACGGATTTGTGAAGGGTAGGTCTTGCCTTACAAGTCTTATTGAATTCTTCGAGGAGGTGACCAAGCATGTGGATGAGGGTAGAGCAGTGGATGTAGTGTACATGGATTTTAGTTAGGCATTTGATAAGGTTCCCCATGGTAGGCTTATGCGGAAGGTCAGGAGGCATGGGATAGAGGGAGATTTGGCCAATTGGATAGAAAACTGGCTAACCGGTCGAAGGCAGAGAGTGGTGGTAGATGGTAAATATTCAGCCTGGAGCCCAGTTACAAGTGGAGTTCCGCAGGGCTCAGTTCTGGGTCCTCTGCTGTTTGTAATTTTTATTAATGACTTAGATGAGGGAGTCGAAGGGTGGGTCAGTAAATTTGCAGATGATACGAAGATAGGTGTAGTTGTGGACAGTGAGGAGGGCTGTTGTCGGCTGCAGAGGGACTTAGATATGATGCAGAGCTGGGCTGAGGAGTGGCAGATGGAGTTCAACCCTGCCACGTGTGAGGTTGTCCATTTTGGAAGAACAAATAAGAATGCGGAATTCAGGGTTAATGGTAGGGTTCTTAGTCAGGTGGAGGAACAGAGGGATCTTGGGGTCTATGTACATAGATCTTTGAAGGTTGCCACTCAGGTGGATAGAGTTTGTAAGAAGGTCTATGGAGTATTATCGTTCATTAGCAGAGGGATTGAATTCAAGAGTCGTGAAGTGATGTTGCAACTGTACAGGACTTTGGTTAGGCCGCATTTGGAGTACTGTGTGCAGTTCTGGTCGCCTCACTTTAGGAAAGATGTGGGAGCTTTGGAGAGGTTGCAGAGAAGATTTACCAGGATGTTGCCTGGAATGGAGAGGAAGTCGTACGAGGATCGGTTGAGAGTTCTCGGCCTTTTCTCGTTGGAACGGCGAAGGATGAGGGGTGACTTGATAGAGGTTTATAAGATGATCAGAGGAATAGGTAGAGTAGACAGTCAGAAACTTTTTCCCCGGGTACAATAGAGTGTTACAAGGGGACATAAATTTACGGTGAAGGGTGGAAGGTATAGGGGAGATGTCAGGGGTGGGTTCTTTACCCAGAGAGTGGTGGGGGCATGGAATGCACTGCCTGTGGGAGTGGTAGAGTCAGAATCTTTGGTGACCTTTAAGCGGCAATTGGATAGGTACATGGATGGGTGGTTAAGCTAGGACAAATGTTCGGCACAACATCGTGGGCCGAAGGGCCTGTTCTGTGCTGTATTGTTCTATGTTCTGTTCTAAGTCACCATCTTCGAGGCGAGCCCGAATATGTTTTCAAAACCTGCTCAATTCAACAATTTCTGAGTATTTATTAACAATGGATCAGAGCACAACACGATGGAGAGTGAATTGCAACTTAGTGGGTCAGTGGCCAACCTGGACCTGCTGATGGGTGCCCAGCCTTTTGATCTGGGGAGTCTCTGAGGTCTTGCGCAGCCTTATGTCAGCAGGTACTGCCTTCAGCAATAGACACCGACCTCCAGAGGAGATGGGAAACACCGACACAGCCTCGAGGTAAAGCAGAGCTGCTTCCTGAGAATTTCATGGCACACCTCTCACCTAGTCCCCAGTTGAAACCTAGCGGCTTATAGGTTGACACAACTATGGAGCAGACACGATGATCTCCTTCTGTGCCGTCACAGTTGTGATAATCAGACTTGTACTTTATAAACCATGTCTGACTTTGAAGACTGTAAATCACTTTTAGTTTTGCTAAGACACACATACATTTACCAACTTGTCATCAGGGTGAAGTACTATCTATGTTAAAGCTGTGATGGCCATTGATATATCTGAGAAAACCCAACTTCCGAATAATAAATGTATGTCCATATCAGGACACATACTCCTGCTGTGTTTCCTGACCTGGGGTGTTTAGAGCAGAAGAACTTGGAGGAGGAGTAGGTAATCCCCAACCCCTCAAACCTGCTCTGCCCTTCCATATGATCATGGTTGATCTCATTTCGACTTCAACTCCACTTTCCTGCCCATTCTCCATGACCCTTCAACCCATTGCTAATTAAAAATCAACCTCATCCTTAAGTTTACTCAATATCCCAGCATCCATTGCACTCTGGGGTAATGAATTCAACAAATTCTTGACCCTTTAAGGGAAGTAATTTCTCCTTATCTCTGTTCACTGTACTTAGGTACATGTGACAACTATAAATCAAAAAAAAATCAAATCAAATCAAATCTAAACACCCTATCCTACAACTATGACTTCTCATTCTAGACTGCTCACATGAGGAAATATCCTGTCTACCTATTTTATCAATGATTCGGAGATGCCGGTGTTGGACTGGGGTGTACAAAGTTAAAAATCACACAACACCAGGTTATAGTCCAACAGGTTTAATTGGAAGCACACTAGCTTTAGCGTCGCTCCGAAAGCTAGTGTGCTTCCAATTAAACCTGTTGGACTATAACCTGGTGTTGTGTATTTTATCAATCCTCTTGAGCATCTTATATAGCTCAATTAAATTTCCTCTCATTCTTCAGGAGTATAGGCTGAAGCCGCTCAGGGTTTCAGGTAGAAGATGGGCCTTATTTATTTGATTTAGAGCCAAGTTGTTAAAATGACCCAGGATTCACTGCAGTGAGCCCAGGAAAGACTAAAGCTTATCCCAACCATCTGTCACTTACCCCTCACTCCAATTAAAATGAGAAGTTTCCTTCCTTAACCCTAATGTTTCTCCTCTCTCCTTTTTTCTTAAAACAGCTTCTGCCAAGATATAGCAAAACAACTATTAAACAGTCTTAATTTTTGGTTTCCATTTGTATATCTATTAAGTGTACATGTAAACACACCTAAATCAGAATTATGTCTCACGTCAAATGGTAGCAAATATCAAGTAGAATTATTACACTTTTGGAAGGTATCTAAAGCTACTACAATTTATTTATGTCTCAGACATTTCTTTGACTGCGTAGCAGGAGACGTAACTGAGGCCTTCTTTAAAATCTATCATTTCTGACTTGACTCATTGGGAGCATTTCCCCTCTGATTCAGAATCTCATCCCAGAGACTTGAGACAATAATCTGGACTGACACTTCACAGCGTGACTGAGGGAGTACGGCAAAGCTGGAGCTGGGCTTGTTTTTCAGATGATATGTTAAACTAAGGACCTGTCTATCTGTTCGCATGACCATGAAAGGTCTCCTTGCACTGCATCTTTGTCAACAGTAATCCCCTCCTTGGCAGCACTAGTAAACCCGATTATCTGGTGATTATCACACTGCAGTTTATGACAGGGTTTGTCTATGCCCCCCCGCCCCCCACATTTCTACAATGACTACACCTCAGAAAGCATTTTATTTTCTATCGATTACAATGGCATGTCCTGAATATGAGAAAGGCTTGAGGGTGATAATACACAAGTGAGACTGGAAACAGCAACAGGTGCTAATGAAGTTGGTTAAATCCTGCCCAGACAAGGAAGCTAGATAGGTTTTAGGAATAAAGCAGAACAGAGAGAAATGTGTTTAGTGTCTGATATCTTATAACCAATGCCAAATCCGGCATGATGGCTCACTGGTTGGTCACTGCCAAGGCCTATCTTTCATTATTGAATGTGGGGATGGAATGGGTGTGTGTTGAATTAAAAGTGGGACTGCTCTGAAGGACAGCTATTACAGGCTAATGCAGAAAATATTATCGGAGTGGTGGTGACCAACCTACACTCAAATTACACGGGGGATTAGCAAAATCTACTCTCCAAAGCACTCAAGGTGCATTGGAGATTTCATTCACAGACTGATCAGAGAAAAGCTATCTCCGTAAGTCAAACCAACATTTACTGATGTTCTGATTTGTACCATCAGAACATCAGGGGATTAAAAAAACGACCGGGGAATGGAGCAGGGAGAGAAGATGAGAACACAAAGTTACCAAGGCTGCAGGTAGCAAAGGAGGGAGAAAGACTACAAAATCGACTCTTTCTGCAAAAGGGAGTGAGGGTCTGCATAAAAGAATGAGGGGATGCAAAGGGATTAGAGAGAGACCAGTTTTAAACCATTCAGCAAAGGAATACTCAGCTAACTGAGTACGAGGACAACTTAAAGACAAAGAAATAATGAATTCGTTACAAATGAACATGGGGTCTCTAGCTTTAGGCGACAGAAATTCAGGATGATCCATATATGGAAAAGTTTAATGGGTGCTATTATAATGAGCGCTGTGCCAATGGGTTAATTTAATGCTGAAGAATTTTACAACATAAAGTTTTGTATTTATGTGATATCACATCTCAAAGCTGTTCACATTATGCAAATTACTCAAGGTGCAGTAGCTGTATTAGAGACAAACATGCAACCATTTAACTGTAAGCTCACAAGTCCATTGAAAACATGTTTGGAGTAAGACGTTTCTGTTTATAGAAATTTACATCAGACTTTTTCATTGCTAACTCATTCATCTTGTCTTGTGCCCAATTTAAAATCTGTGGTGCCTAGGAAATTACTTTTTCCCCTGCATATTGTGGATTTAATGGCATAGAAATGATTATTGAGGATATTGATGAATTCCTCTACTTATGTTTCTGTAAAAGTCCAAATACTACTTACATTAATACAAACAACAGTGGTAATGTTAGTGTATGACTGCATTAACTAACAAAAGAATTAGTGAGAATGAGAAAGGAACCTTTTGAAATAAAAATGTAGGCCCAGAAAATAAAGAAATAGCTCTCAAGAAAATCTCAAAAGAGGTAACTGCATTTATTTCAAAGCAAGAGGCCTAACAGGGAAGGCAGATGAACTCAGGACATGGTTAGGAACATGGGATTGGGATATTATAGCAATTACAGGAACATGGCTCGGGGATGGACAGGACTAGCAGCTTAATGTTCCAGGATACAAATGTTATAGGAAGTATAGAAAGAGGAGCAAGCGAGGAGAGAGAGAGTGGCATTTTTGATAAGGGATAGAAATTACAGCTGTACCTAAGGAAGATAGGTAAATACATCGGGGCAGTTATTTGGGTGGAACTGAGAAATAAGAAAGAGATGGTCACCTTATTGGAATTGTATTTGAGACCCCCTAATAGTCAGTGGGAAATTGAGAAACAAATTTGTAAGGAGATCTCAGCTATCTGTAAGAATAATAGGGTGGTTATGGTAGGGGATTTTAACTTTCCAAATATAGACTAGGACTGCCATAGTGTTTTAAGGGTTCAGATGGAGAGGAATTTGTTAAGTGTGTACAAGAAAATTTTCTGATTGAGTATGTGGATGTACCTACTAGAGAAGGTGCAAAACTTGACCCACTCTTGGGAAATAAGGCAGAGCAGGTGACTGAGGTGTCAGTGGGGAAGCACTTTGGGGCCAGTGACCATAATTCTGTTAGTTTTAAAATAGTGTTGGAAAAGGATAGACCAGATCTAAAAGTTGAAGTTCTAAATTGGAGGAAGGCCAATTTTTATGGTATTAGGCAAGAACGTTTATTGGGGGCAGATGTTCGCAGGTAAAGGGATGGCTGGAAAATGGGAAGCCTCCAAAAATGAGGTAACGAGAGTATATCCCTGTTAGGGTAAAAGGCAAGCCTTGTAGGTGTAGGGAATGATGGATGACTAGAGAAATTGAGGCTTTGGTTAAGAAAAAGAAGGAAACATATGTCAGCTTTGGACAGGATAGATCGAGTGAATCCTTAGAAGTGTATAAAGGCAGTGGGAGTATACTTAAGAGAGAAATCAGGAGGGCAAAAAGGGGATATGAGATAGATTTGGCAAATAGGGTTAAGGAGAATCCAAAGGATTTTTATAAATACATTAAGGACCAAAGGATAAATAGGGAGAGAATATGGCCCCTTAAAGATCAGCAAGGCAGCCTTTGTGTGGAACTGCAAGAGATGGGGGAGATACTAAACGAGTATTTTGCATCAGTGCTTACTATGGAGAAGACATGGAAGATATAGAATGTGGGGAAATTAATGGTGACATCGTAGAAAATGTCCATATTGCAAAGGAGAAGTTTCTGGATGTCTTGAAATGCATAAAAGTGGATAAATCCCCAGGACCTGATCAGGTGTACTCTAGACCTCTGTGGGAAGCTAGGGAAGTGACTTCTGGACCCCTTGCTGAGATATTTGTATCATCAATAGTCACAGATGAGGTGCTGGAAGACTGGAGGTTGGCTAATATGGTGCCATTATTTAAGAAAGGTGGTAAGGAAAAGTCAGGAACTATGAACCAGTGAGCCTGACATTGGTGGTGGGCAAATAGTTGGAAGGAATCCTGAGGGACAGGATTTACACATATTTGGAAAGGCAAGGACTGATTAGGGATAGTCAACATGGCTTTGTGTGTGGGAAATCATGTCTCACGAATTTGATTCAGTTTTTGAAGAAGTAACAAAGAGGATTGATAAGGGCAGAGTGGTGCATGTGATCTATATAGACTTCAGTAAGGCTTTTGACAAGGTTCCCTATGGGAGACTGGTTAGCAAGGTTAGATCTCATGGAATACAGGGAGAACTAGCCATTTGGATAGAGAACTGGCTCAAAGGTAGAAAACTGAGGGTGTGGTGGAGGGTTGCTTTTCAGACTGGAGGTCTGTGACCAGTGGAGTGCCACAAGGATCAGCGCTGGATCCACTGCTTTTTGTCATTTATATAAATGATTTGGATGTGAACATAGGAGCTATAGTTAGTAAATTTGCAGATGATGCCAAAATTGGGGGTGTAGTGGACAGCGAAGAAGGTTACCTCAGAGTACACAGGATTTGAACAGATTGGCCCGGGGACCTAGGAGTAGCAGATGGAGTTTAATTTAGATAAATGTGAGGTGTTGCATTTTGGAAAAACAAATCAGAGCAGGACTTACACATTAAATGGTAAGGTCCTGGAGACTGTTGCTAAACAAAGAGGCCTTGGAGTGCAGGTTCATAGTTCCTTGAAACTGGAGTCGCAGGTAGATAGGATCGTGAAAAAGGCATTTGCTATGCTTTCCTTTATTGGTCAGAGTATTGAGTATAGGATTTGAGGTCATGCTGCAGCTGCACAGGATATTGGTTAGGCCAGATTTGGAATATTATATGCAATTCTGGTCTCCCTCCTATCGGAGGAATGTTGTGAAACTTGAAAGGGTGCAGAAAAGATTTACAAGGATGTTGTCAGGGTTGGAGGATTTAAGTTGTAGGGCGAGGTTGAATAGGCTGGAGCTGTTTTCCCTGGAGTGTTGGAGGCTGTGGGGTAAACCTATAGAGGTTTATAAAATCATGAGGGGCATGGCTACGGTAAATAGACGAAGTATTTTCCCTGGGGTTGGGGAGTCCAGAACTAGAGGGAATAAATTTAGGGTGAGAGGGGAAAAGTTTAAAAGGGACCTAAGGGGCAACTTTTTCATGCAGAATGTGGTGCATATATAGAATGAGCTGCCAGAGGAAGTGGTGGAGGCCGGTACAATGACAACATTTAAAAGGCATCTGGACAAGTATACGAATAGGAAAGGTATGGAGGGATATGGGGTCAGGCAGCATCCGAGGAGCAGGAGTTGTGTTGCCTGACCTGCTGTGCTTTTCCAGCAACACACTCTCAGCTCTGATCCCCAGCATCTGCAGTCCTCACTTTCTCAATGGAGGGATATGGGCCATGTGCTGGCCAATCGGAGTGGATTAGGTTAGGATATCTGGTCGGCATGGATGATTTGGACTGAAAGGTCTGTTTCCATGCTGTACATCTCTCTGACTCTATATGTTGACCCTTGTCATCAACACATAGTGCAGGGAGCCTGGGTCATAGTGGCTCAATTATTTTTATGCAGAGCTCAGACCAGGAATCCTGTTCCTCATGATTTACCAGAGATCATTTCAAACTGTATGTTCTCAAATCTGTTTCAGGATTCTGCCCATAAAATTGATTGAAGTGCATATTGCATAAGCTGCAACAATTTCTGTTCTAAAATGATAGTCAGGCTCCAACAGGCATCATAGAATCTCTAAATTAAAAACAGACAATGCTGAAGAAACTCAGCAGGTCTGGCTGCATCTGTGGAGAGATAAACAGAGTTCACATTTTGAGTCCTATATTATGTAATGTGCATGTATTTTCTGTGTCTCAAACAGTAAAGATCAATCTCTGCTGCCCTGAATGGAGGTGAGTGAATGATAGAGTCCTGTGAGAAAATAATTAGAGTGAAAATCAAAAGAATTGCAGAAGTTGTAAATCAGAAACAAAGATAGATGTCACTGGGAAAGCTCAGCAGGTCTAGCAGCATCTGCGCAGAGAAATCAGAGTTAATGTTTCAGGTTAAATGACCCTTCCTCAGAACAGTTCTGATTTCTCTCCACAGTTGCTGCCAGACCTGCTTAAAAAATTAGAGTGCTTTTTTAAGGATATACACATTTTGGGAGGTAGAAAAATATTGTCTAATGTGTGAAGAAATCAATAAGAAACATGCAATATTATATCAAAAAAATTATACATAGAAAACTTTTAAAACAGTATCAATAAAATGAAAAAATATTTTGTAAGACCATGAATAAATGAACAAGGCAAAATGGTACACCTTAAGTCATCTATCCAGAAATTTTGAAGTTGCTTCCATTTGTCCTGATCCCTAGAGAGAATGCTTTGTTTTAAAAAGTAATTTCACTTTCTGTTGAATGACGGAAAGGATCACTTGGAAAATTGTAAGTTTTAAGGCTTTTACTGTGACAAAGAAATTAAAAGCAACAGTGACCAAATATTATTTCAGTAGATAACATATACTTTAAACTGCAGAAAAAAAGTCCCAGTGTAACCTTTACAACCAAACTTTGGTTGCCACTTTAGCCTGTTGCTTAAGTGTGTACTTTATTCAGCAGGAATCAGCCAAATGCATTCTCATCTCCTTCCGCCTTTCCCAGCCAGATAACTGACTTAACCGCCTTACCAAAGGGGGATGAATTACCAATTCCTCACTCTGCCAAAGTTAGGAGAATCTTGCAGTATTGTTTAAACCCTTGCAAAATTAGTCTCTTTGACTCAAGTGCAAACTGCCACCTACAGTTTACATGATGAACAATGCTGATTTGCTCTCTTTCTTTCTCGGACTCTTGCAGTTTAATCCCATTCAGTGGTCTTTAGTAAAATCTGTAACCTAATCCTGTAATGGTTTTCCGGAGACTCTTTCCTCTCAAGAGCCATCTCCAGGTGAATCACATTGACCTTGTACAGGATGGAAATGCTGATTAGCTATCCTCCAGACTCATAATTCTATTCTATCTTGAAATTATACATAGTATAGAGTAAAATCATTTACAAGCAAGACATTTCGAACAAATTGTTGCCTATTTGGAGACAAATCGTTCACTCATTATCAGCACAATCCTCAGGTGATTGTTTACAGATTCCAAACAATCCTGCTAAAACAACCTGGGTCTCCTCTTCAACCTTCCTCATCCAACATGGTGGCTCAGTGGTTAGCACTGCTGCTTCACAGTGCCAGGGACCTGGGTTCAATTCCCACCTCAGGCGACTGTCTGTGGGGAGTTTGCACATTCTCCCCATGTCTGTGTGGGTTTGCTCTGGTTTCCTCCCACAGCCCAAAGATGTGCAGGTTAGGTGAATTGGCCATGCTAAATTGCCCTAGTGTTAGATACATTAGTCAGGGGGTAAACGTAGGGGAATACGTCTGGGTGGGTTGCTCTTCGGAGGGTCAGTGTGGACTTGTTGGGCCGAAGGGCCTGTTTCCATACTGTAGGAAATCAAATCAAAACACAGAATGCCTTGTATTCAGGAAAGATCAAATGCTCCCGATTTACGCTGTATTTAGTACACAGACCCATAACCATCTCATATTTGTAACAGCTTCTCGCATCCAGCTGTTTCCAAAATGATTCCAGGGTTTTTGCCTCCTCTATTCCATAAGTTATTCCATAATCCCATTAGAATTTTCGGCTGTCCATCCTAAAGTTGCTTGTACTGATGTATAATTCTTCTACAATATTTTGCATTAATGTTTTCTTGACCCTTAGCTGTGGAGTATCCTACAATAAAGATTAAAAATCTGGTGACTCCTTTTGGGGTTGAAAAATTCAAATCTCTCCAGTGTTTTCCCACAATTTATCCCCATCAATTGGGTCAGCTTCCAGCCTTTGTATTATCTCTGTACGAAATGCCCCTTGTTTCTTGGCATTGAGAACTAAACTCCATATTCAAGGTGCAGTCTGATCATATCCCTGTGAACTTTGATTATTATCTCCTCCAAAGTGAACCGTACTGTTTTGGTTGAGTTAGTTCAACATTCGATTGGCTTCATTGTTTCGTGATCTACATTTGTTGGACATCTTGGGCATTAAAGGACTCTAGGCTTCTTTCAATTTTATCCTTAATTATTTCAACACAAAACATATATTGCTGAATTTTCCCTTGAAGTATAACATGGTATGCATTTCTGCATTAAATTATATCTGTATTGTGCAATTATTTTATAATTGCTGAGCAGCCTCCTTTAAGCCATCAGTCCTATGCAAATGTCATGTTCAAATGGCCCCAGTCACTCTGCAGTGAGCTATCCCACTCAGTACTTTTCTCTACCCTAACGTAAACCCTCAAGCAAGAATTTCAACAAGCTTTCAACCAATTTCTAATCGAATCCATGAGGTTACTCTGAATCCCCAAAATTCTGAGTATAATTAATAGATCTTCCTGTGGAACTCTATCAACCTTTTTGGGAAATTAAGCAAAACCATATCATATGACTTCCCGTAGTTGCTTTAGGTTATCTACGAGGTTGGTGGATATTGGCAGCATTTTGATGTGTTTCTAATCAACAAGCACCTTTTCAGAATCATTTGCACTTCATTTGGTAATGCTACTATCTCTGAGTTAGAAAATTGGGGGTTCAAGATTCGCTCCAAGGCTTGAGAACATCAATCTAGGCTGATGTTCTAGTGCTATTGTGCTGTACTTTGGAGATGTTGAAATAAGACTCTGCTTGACCTCTTAGCAGAATGGTACTTAGCAGTACCATTCATTGGTACTATATTGGAGAACAGCAGATGAGGGATCTCCAGAATCCATACTATTCTTTAAAATTAATCAATGTCAACCAGTCATTACCACATGACCAGTTGGGTGAGTTTTCCGATGCTAGGTTTTCTATATTAAATAGTAACACCTTATTAAAAGTAATGTCTTTTGGGATACCAAATGGCCATGAAAGGCGCTATATAAATGTGAACCTTTGCTTTAGAATCCATTCAGTTCCTCACAGCTTGAAGGTGCGTTAGGATATCAGAAAAAGGCAGGTTAGTTACACTGTGTACAGCTACAGCCACATCTTAGAAGCATAATCTAATCAGCATCTGTCCTGTTAATAGGCTAGCTTTTGTGCTTCATTTAATATTTGGTTGACATTCAGGTGGGCTTACCACAAAAACAGAATTCAAATAATGACAGACATTGCTCGCTATACGTTAGTAGATACTGAACATTCAATCAGAATTCCAGAATACTGCCAAACTTAGGGTGATATAAAACACGCTGCAGTTTAGAGTCATGACACACTGTTTAAATTTCCATTTCTAACCTTTTCAGGAATTCTGTTTGCAAAACAGCTATAACTTACATGGATTTTATGATCACTAACAGGCAAATCGAGTATTGCGATCAGTATATTTAAAGATATCAAACTATCTAAGTCTTAAAAACAAAGAATGATGGGCTAACTCAATGCTCGATCATGTGGATAAATTTTATTTTAATCCCTTTTGCAGCAGAGACTCTGGAATTCCATACTGTTTTTGGTCTTTCCATGGATTTGAATTCCTATCTTGGCAGTCTGGAATCCCAAAATCTACCATGACAGTTAATTAAACAGACCAGGGATAAGAAGATCAGATCATTAATGGTGACAGTGAAGTTATTGGATTGGGCAAAAAGCCAAATGATTTTGGGGAAAGAAGACAGATTGATCCTGGTTGGATCCAAAATTACCTAGCAAGTCATTCGGTTACAACAAGAGAAGGATGAAAATAATTGCGGAATTCTAACAACAGAGAAGGAGGCCATTTGACATGAAGCACCGATGCCAACTCCCAGAATAAATAATGCACCAAGTGTCATTGCTCTGCCTTTTTCTTTTAGCCTTTCCTTTTCAACCACAATCCAGTTCCTACTTGAATATCTCAATTGAATCTTCCTCCCTTACACTCAGGCAACATGCTCTTGATATGAACCACTTGCTGCTTGAAAAGATCACCAGTGCTTCTTTTGCCAATTGTTTTAAATCTGCGTCCTATCATTTTTCATTCTTGCATCGAAAGGAAAGGTTTCTTCCTTTGCATTTGGACTAGACTCTTCAAGACGTTGATCACATTTATCGAATCTCACTGTAACCTTGTATTCTCCAAAAATGGTCTCAACTTCTCCAATCCGAACTGAGTTTCCTCATCCCACAGTCTAAAGATGTGCAGGTTAGGTGAATTGGCCAAGCTAAATTGCATGTAGTGTTAGGTGAAGGGGTACATGTAGGGGAATGGGTCTGGGTGGGTTGCTCTTCGGAGGGACGATGTGGACTTGTTGGGCCGAAGGGCCTGTTTCCACACTGTAAGTAATCTAATCTAATCATAAAATCACCGAATTGTTATGGTACAACCCTCACACCCGCACCAACTCTTCAAATGAATACTGCGATGTATGGTCATTCTCTTACTCTTTCCCCATCATCCTGCACATTATTTCTATTCAAATAATCATCTAATTCCCTCTTAAATGCTTTGATTGATCCTGCCTTCACCACAATTTCAGGCAGTGCATTCTCGGCCCTAAGTATCTGATGTGTGAAAAAGCTTTTTGTCAACTTGCTTCTTTTAAAATTACTTTAAATCTGTGCCCACTTTGTCTCGATCATTTTACAAGTGGGAACAGTTTTGATATATCTGCTCTGCCCATCCCCCTCACGATTTAAAAAACACTTCTATCAAATCTTCTCTCCAAGAGAAACAGCCCCAACTTAGATTAGATTACTTACAGATTAGATTACTTACAGTGTGGAAACAGGCCCTTCGGCCCAACAAGTCCACACCGACCTGCCGAAGCGCAACCCACCCATACCCCTACATTTACCCCTTTAACCTAACACTACGGGCAATTTAGCATGGCCAATTCACCTGACCTGCACATCTTTGGACTGTGGGAGGAAACCGGAGCACCCGGAGGAAACCCACGCAGACACGGGGAGAATGTACAAACTCCACACAGTCAGTCGCCTAAGTCGGGAATTGAACCCGGGTCTCTGGCGCTGTGAGGCAGCAGTGCTAACCACTGTGCCACCGTGCCGCCCACAAACCTCTCCGATTTATTTTCAGAAGTGAAGTTTCTTATCCCTGGAATCATTCTTATAAACCTCTCCTGCACTCTCTCCAGTGCACTCACAGCCATCCTGAAGTGTGATATGAAGAACTGTACACAATACTCCAGCTAAGGTCTAACAAGTGTATTATACAAAGTTCAGCATTACCTCATGCTCTTGTACTACATGCTTCAATTAATAGAGCCAAAGGTACTGCATGTTTTATTAAATGCCATCTCCATTTTGTTGGAACTCTTAATGACTTACGTACATATTCAGCCAAGCCTCTATGTTCCTGCACACCTTTTAGAATAGTATCATTTATATTGTGCTGTCTCTCTGTGTTCTTTGTACCAAAATGCATCACCTCACGCTTCCCTACGTTGAACTTTTCAGTCATGTATCTGCCGACTCCACCAACTTGTCAATGTGCTTTTGAAGTTCTACACTGTCTTCCTTGCTACTTACAATACAAAGGAGTTGGAGTTTTGCATCATCTACAAACTCTGAAACTACCCTTTGCACACCAGATCATTAATACATATCAGGAAAAGCAAGGCTCTCAATACCAAATCATGGGGACCTCCATTCCAGCTCAAAAAGTGTCCATGCTCCATAACTCTCTGCATCCTGTTGCTCAGTCAATTTTGATTCCACGTTGCTCCTGTCCCTTTTATTCCCCAAGCTCTAACTTCACTCACAAGTCTATTGTGACACCTAATCAAATGCCTTTTGGAAGTCCACGTATGCCACATTAACAGAATTACCCGAAACAACATAACCTATTACCTCTTCAAACAATGCCAGAAAGTTATTAAAATAATTCTCTCTTTAAAAAAATCAATGCTCACTAAAACAAAAAACAATGAAGCACCTATTTCCCTCCTCATCTAACTCACTCAACTCACTAAACTCTTACACTTTGTTTCAGCCATTTTCTGAATCTTTTTTGCACTCTGTCTAATGCCTTCACATCTTTCCTAAGCCCCTCCCCCAAGTCCCTCCTCTCTACCTTTTATCTTAGCCTGCTGGACACACTTTCCTCATTCCTGAAGAAGGGCTTGTGCCCGAAACGTCGATTCTCCTGTTCCTTGGATGCTGCCTGACCTGCTGCGCTTTTCCAGCAACACATTTTCAGCACCTTACATCAAGCAAGGCATTGGACTTTAGCACTGGAAAGGGAGACTCAGCTTAGATAATATTGCAAAGGCCTCCCCATTGACATCTTTGGGAGAGTTTAACCATTCTCACAAAATCAAATCTCTCTCAATTGCCGCCGTGTCTGGGTATGTCTGGTCACACTGGTGACAGCCAGGAGGCGGGGATCCCTGGAACTCTTCCACATTGATTTCAGTTCCTGCAAAGTCATGAACGCGGGCAAAGAAACGGGAGATGATGAGTTTGCTGATGAATCATTTCCATGCCATGTTGGACGCCAATCGAAAGAAGAAGCAAGTGTAGCAAGAACTCTAAGTATATCATTGAGTTGTCACAGTGCAAGGAAGATATCTGGCCCATTGTGTCTGCAATAGCTGTCTGAGCATCCTAACTTTGTTTCATTCTCCTGCCTTTTTCCGGTAAGCCTGCACATTGTTTCTATTCAAATCATTGGACAATCTCCTCTTGATTACTTCAATCAGAAGGACATTGTGAAACTTGAAAGGGTTCAGAAAAGATTTACAAGGATGTTGCCAGAGTTGGAGGATTTGAGCTGTAGGGAGAGGTTGAATACACTAGGGCTGTTTTCCCTGGAGCGTCGGAGGCCGAGGGGTAACGTTATAGAGGTTTACAAAATTATGAGGGGTATGGATAGGATAAATAGACAAAGTCTTTTCCCTGGGGTGGGGAAGTCCAGAACTAGAGGGCATAGGTTTAATGTGAGAGGGGAAAGATACAAAAGAGACCTAAGGGGCAACATTTTCATGCAAAGGGTGACACGTGTAAGGAATGAGGAAGTGGTGGAGGCTGGTACATTTGCAACATTTAAAAGGCATCTGGATGGATATATGAACAGGAAGGGTTTGGAGGGATATGGGCCAGGTGCTGGCAGATGGGACTAGGTTGGGTTGGGATATCTGGTCGGCATGAACAAGTTGGACCGAAGGGTCTGTTTCCGTGCTGTACATCTCTATGACTCTCTGACTCTATAATTGAACCTGCCTCCACCATACTTCCAGGCAGGGCATTCCCAAATCCTAACCAGTCTCTGTGTGATAACATAAAAACCTCACTTTGTATTTGTTTCTTTAATAAAGCATTTTCAATTTTTCAATGTCCATCACTAAGAATAGAAGCACCATTACTGACCAAGCTGGCAAAGTCATGAAGCACAAATCTGACCAAATGAGACTACAGAATGTAGTGACTGAATTAACATGAGGAAAAATAAGCTGAATAGATCTCTTCTCAACAATCTTCATGGCTTAATGAGTCTGCCCATGACAATATCGACAAGAATGACAATCCGTTTATATGGGTTTTTTGCCCAGTTTTCAAGCTGAGGATACCCTTTCATGCTTTGTGTGGCACTACTACTGTTGAAGATAAGATAGAAACAGAACAGAAAAATCCTTAATAAACAAAATCCAAACAAAAATACTTTGAACAACTTCTCCTTTAGCTCTTCTCATTTTCTTGCAGTCAGAGAGTTAACCATGGGTACTTGCATGGACCTCAGTTGTGCCTGTTTCTTTGTGGGGTACATGGAACATTCCTTGTTCCAGTCTTGATCTGACTCCCAACTACAACACTTTCTCTGATATGTTATGTCATTATCAGCACTGCTTCCCTCTTTCATCTGGAAATGTAAAAGTTTATCTATTTTGCTTCCAATTTCCAACCCGCTCTCTCCTTCTCCTGGTCCATCACCGACTCCTCCTTTCACTTCCTCACCAGCTCTGTTTCCATTTCTGGGGGTAGTCTGGCCACCAATATCCACTACAAACCCACCGACTCCCCGAGTTACCTTGACTATACATCCTCAAATCCTGTTTCTTGTAAAGTCTGTGTTCCATTCTCCCAGTTCCTTCATTTCCATTGCATTGATGCCAACTCCAACAAGGGGGCCTCCAAAATGTCCACCTTCTTCCTCAGCCAACAGTTCTCTACCATTGTGGTTGACACGTCCCTCAGCCTGCCAACTCTCTCTCTTCCCTCCCACAACAATGATAAGGTCCTCACCTATCATCCCATCAGCATCCACATCCAGAGGATCATTAGCTGCCATTTCCACCAACTCCAGTGAGATGTCACCACAAGACAAAGATTCCCTTCCCCTCCCTTGTCAGCCTTCCGTAGGGACCATTCCCTCCGGGAAACCTTGGTCCACTCCTCCTCCACTCCCAAAACTGTCCCACAGCCCCACGGCACCTTCCCATGCAAACACAAAAGATGTAACACCTGCCCATTTACATCCTCCTTCTTCACGATCCAGGCCCCAGACATACCTTCCAGGAGAAGCAGCGATTTATCTGCACTTCTCTCAATCTCATCTGCTGCATTCACTGCTCAGAAGATGGTGTACACTGGGGAGATGAAGCACAGCGTGGGTGTCCATTTTGCAAAACACCTATGCTTTGTTATCAAAAATGACCCTGAACTTCCAGTTGCCTGCCGTTTCAACAGACCACCTTGTTCTCTGGCCAACATCTCTGTCTCAGGTTTGCTGCAGTACTCTAAGGAAGCAAAACTCAAACTGGAAGAACAGCAGCTCATTTTCCGATTGGGGTCCCTGCAGGGTTCAGGACTCAATTCGAGTTCAATAATTTTAGTGCTTCAGCACCTTCTCCCATGTCCTTATCCCAACCCCCACGCACCAAGTCTTATCATCATATGGGTTGCTACCACACCCCTAGCCACTAGCTGTCCCCATGAGTAGCTATTCAATCTGCCAGGATGACCTTTACCAATCCCTTTATTTGTCCAATTGTTTTTCACTCTCTCTGGGCTCTGTTCTGAAGACGGATCACTGGTCTCTGGCACTTTCTGTTTTCATTTCTGATTTCCAGCATTCACAGTATGTTGCTTTTATTCCAGTGAAGTCTTCAATAGTCACACTTGTCTGGCTGGTCAATAATGGTGTGTCTCTTGACCAGTCTTTGGAAAGCTGTTTGCGTCTAGACCAATTATCCTCTGGGAGGTTGTCAACCCCCTCCACTCTTCTGATGATGATGAGGTGCCGGTGTTGGACTTGGGTGGACAAAGTTAAAAATCACACAACACCAGGTTATAGTCCAACAGGTTTATTGGACTATATCAGGTAGAGAGTGGGGAAGGATCATAGGACACAGATGAGGTTGAGGATGAGGTAATGCATACTCAAAAATGAAGATTTTTGTTTGTGATCCATCATTTTCAATTCTTTTATGAAATACTTTCTTAGTGTGAAGAAGGTGTTTGGTATGCATTCCTTTTTTGGTCAGAGTATTGAGTATAGGAGTTGGGTGGTCAAGTTGCATCTGTACAGGACATTGGTTAGGTCATTGTTGGAATATTGCATGCAGTTCTGGTCTCCTACCTATTGGAAACATGAAAGGATTCAGAAAAGATTTACAAGGATGTTACCAGGGTTGGAGGATATAGGGAGAGGCAGAACAGGCTGGGGTTGTTTTCTCTGGCGCGTTGGAAGCTGATGGTTGACCTTATAGATGTTTACAAAATCATGAGGGTCATGGATAGGATAAATAGACAAAGTCTTTTCCCTGTGGTCAGGGAGTCCAATACTAGAGAGCATAGGTTTAGGGTGAGAGGGGAAACATATAAAAGAGACCTAAGTGGCAGCTTTTTCATGCAGAGGGTGGTACGTGTATGGAATGATCTGCCAGAGGAAGTGGTGGAGGCGAGTACAATTGCAACATTTAAGAGGCATTTGGATGGGTATATTATTAGGAAGGGTTTGGAGGGATATGGGCCGGGTGCTGGCAGGTGGGACTAGTTTGGGTTAGGATATCTGGTCGGCATGGACAGGTTGGACCGAAGGGTCTGTTTCCGTGCTCTACATCTCCATGACTCTATGACTCTATTTGTCCTCAATTGTTGTTTCGAAGAAACCCCTTTCCCAGGCCACCCAGGCCAACTCTGTTCCATGTAATTACTCTCATTTGAAGTTACTTCCGACCTGAGTTTCTTCCTCTCAAACTAAAGACCAAATTCAACTTTATTATGGTCACTGTTCCCTCGGGGATCTTCTACTCTGAGACCCATTATTAAACCTGCCTCATTACATATTACCAGATCCAAACTAGTCTGACCCCTGGTTGGATGCATAATATATGCTTCTTGAATACTATCCTAACTGCATTCTATGAATTTATCCTTGTGGCTACCTTTGACTATTTGATTTTCCCAATCTATGTGAAGAATAAAGTCACCCATGATTAATATACTGCCTTTTTTACATGCCTTCATTTTCTCTTAATTTGCTCTCTGTCTTAAGGAGCAGCTAAAATTAGGAGGTCTATAGACAACTCCCATCATTGTCTTCTTCTTATTGTTTCTTAACTCGATGTGTGGATCTTACATTATTCGGCCAGAGATACTTTCTTATCATCAAACTGAGCCCATCTTGTTGGAGCAAAGCTATCCACTGCCCTTTGCTTCCTGTCTGTAGTTTCGAAAGGTTACACGCTCCTGAAAATGCAGTTCCCAGCTTTGAATTTGCAACCATGACTCTGCATAGATACCACAAAGTTGCAGTAGTGAGGGTAATACCACATGAAAAAAATCACAATCTCTGTATATCCCTTGGCTAATCCATACATTGGTATATGGATTGGTGCATGCAATCAAATGAAGCCACTGCAAGAACTGAGTGGACAAATCACAAAAAAGGTCAAAAATGTCAGGAAGCAAGCCCGAGGCAAATGCATTAAACCTGAATGACCTCGTTAAAAATCTTCACATAGTGTCCAAAAGCTGCTGGTGCTCTGAAACTACACAGAAATTCGGGTTCTTGTATTTTGACTGGTATACGCTACACTCTAACAATCAAGACACTTCATCAAGCATTTCTTTGCTTTCCACTTCAAGCCTTAAAACCATCAATGGGCTTAGTTTCAAACTTTCCACTTACCAGTGCATTCCATTTACTTTACACAATCTGGAGTGCCTAAAAGAGCATAAATTGTTCCATACAGCACATTTCATCATTACACTGTATCCTAAAATTTGTTTAACACTCCTGTTAGGGAGTAGATGCCGGAGTGACGTTTAGTAAAAACATTTGTGGATCTCAGACACACTACCTCATAGATCATCTCTTAACATGGTATAATGCACTAATGTAATTGCATACCCTGGTAATCTGCTGTATTGCATATTCTATGCCAGGTTGCCTGAACCATTGCCTGTGAACCATGGTCTGTGAGAATGCAGAATCTGACCCCATTCCAGCTCTTCTGGCTGGATGTCTAAACCACTCTTAGGTCTTTGTTGCTTCACCTCCTCTGCACACAGATTCATGGAGTCGTTGAGATCTGCAGCACAGAAAAAGGGTCTTTCGCCCATCGAGTATGCACCAGTCAAAAACACACACCTAACTATTCCGGTCCCATTTCCCAACTCATAGCCTTCTATGTCTTGGCATTGCAAGTGGACATCTGCATACATCTTCAACGTGTTGAGGGTTTCCGTCTCTATCACCCTTCCAGGCAGTGAGTTCCAGATTCCCACCAGCCTCTGGGTAAAAAAAGGTTCCTCACGTTGCCTCATTACCTTAAATCTAGTCATTTAACTTTCCACCAAGGGAAAAAGTTCTTTCCTGTCTACCCTAATAATTTTATACATCTCAATCATGTCCCCCTCAGTCTCCTCTGCTCCATGGAAAACAATCTTTATCTGTCCAATCTCTCTTCATCACTAAAACTCTCCATCCCAGGCAACATCCTGGTAAATGTCTGCACCTTCTCCAGTCTTATAATGTGGATTTCAAAACTGCAAAAAAATACTCTATCTGTGGGCTAACCAATATTTATACAGTCCCAGCATAACCTCTGTGCCCTTAAACTCTGTGCCTTAACTAATAAGAAAAGTTGTCTAGCTGCTCCTTAAACAAGTCAGACCACTCTAACCAGAACGTTATAATGGATTTGCCCAGGAGTCCTACAATACTGAAGCCGTCAAATTACCAATACCAATACAAAACAGTCCCAACTTTATTAGGAAACAAATTGCAATAATGTTTAATACTAAACATACTAGCTCTAATCCTATTTGGCCCCTTAAGATTACAATATCTCCTGAATCTCTCGTAGATTAACAGAAGAATCTGGATTATCTGAACGAGATTGGGGGGAGGGCGCTATTTAGTTTGGATAATTGATTATTCGGTTAATTGATTCAATGCCTTTTCTCTGGGGCTCAGAGTTTTCTGTTAAGTCAACTCCCCGTTCAGGAGACGAGGCAGCAGCACACCACACTTGAGCCCCCAACCCCCCCATCCACCGCACCACCCCCAACCCCATCTAAGACCTTGCCCCTTCACCCCCACACGCCACCCC